>NC_054880.1:45684459-45984459 GCF_018320785.1 Cheilinus undulatus
TCCTGTTACGTTGTATATATGTGCTCTTCTTCAATTTACAATTTCTCCTTGCTTCTTAAAGCTTAATTTATGTTTAAGCCTAATTTCTGTTGTATATATGTATATATCTCTGTTTCATGTTTATTTAAGTTCTGTGTTTTTCTGTACAAGAGAGCAAAAGTTACCAGAGTCAAATTCCCTGTATGTGCACACATACTTGGCCAAAAAAGCTGATTCTGATAAAGAGCATTGGTGTTTGTTTCTACAGCTGCTGGAGTAGCTCCGGGCCCAGGACCAGCGCCAGGACCAGGGCCAGCGCAGGGACCAGGGCCAGCTCCGGGACCAGGACCAGCACAGGGACCAGGGCCAGCTGGAGACTCAGGCGAGCCTGCACCCCCCGCCCTGAGTGTTGGTGCACAGGTAAATGGATCTAATGTCAATTATTTTGCTCATATAAAGCTCCTGATTTTCATCTTCATAGATGTTGAGGTGATAATGATGACTCTGCTGTCATCAAGCTGTCATTACGGTCACATTTACTGTTACTAATCTTTATCTTTTGTGTTTCTCTTATTTGTGCAGCTTCTCCCCAAGGAGTGGAGGAAGCTGCTCCCTGAGCAGGACCACGATTGGCTGGGGCGTGCCCTCTTCAGGAGAGATCCGAGGGGGCACGCCGTGCTCACCAGCCAGCTGCGGCTGTGGTGGCACCCCCCAGAGGTGAGGCCCCTCTACACCCAGCCGCCGTCCTCGCCCAACGCCTTCTTCCTCAGCCGGTTCTTCCTGTGGGCCCCTTACAGGATGTGGGCATACAGTCTTGTGTGTCCCATCTGTAAGCACAGGTTGACCGGCGCCGGTCTGTACAAGACCGTGAGGAGGGTACTTGACAGGGACTCCTGGTACTCCATGGGCACGGAGTACCTGGAGTGCCACCCCTGTCAGAAAAAGTACGCGGCGTGGGGGCAGGACATCGTGGCACAGCTGGCTCTGAGACACCAGTTGAAGTTTCCAGCCATCCTCACCTACAGGTAAGCGGACAAATGACAGCCTCGTGCTTTTTGTTCTTTATTTGTGAGCCTGTGTGTGACAGCGGTGGGCGATGCTCTTTCTCGGCTTTCTCCACAGGCTGTCGTGTGACAGGAGGGTCGTCACCGAGCTGAGCCAGCGCACGCTGGGCAACAGCGTTGCTCGTCTTCGAGCGACCCTCCTGGAGCACCACACCGAGGAGTGGATGAGCCGTGCCCTGGACTTCACTGGTGTCCTTGTCCAGCTGGGGGTGCGGAGGGAGGAGGTGACGGTCCCCCCCATGCACCCTGTCCCCAGCACACACTGGCTTTTGTCCGTCTACGCTCGATGGGCGCTGGGGCACGTAGATGAGACGAAGGCCAGGATAACATCTGTGTTTGGGGACATCCTGAAAATGGATTCCACCAAGAAGGCGAGTATTTTCACTAAACACAAGAGAGAAATGTCTGTGTGCATCATGTGATATTCTCTGATCATTTGTCTTCGTGTCTTTCTGCCTCCACCCCCTCTGTCTCTCTCTCTCTCTCTCTCTCTCTCTCTCTCTCTGACTCCCTCCCTATAGGTGGCAAAGAAGTTGGCGGGCGAAGCAGCTGGGACGGCCGCCTGGGTGACCAACGTCGGCAACGAGCACGGGCAGGTGCTGATGTCCGTGCTCACCGACTCGGAGGGCGAGGGGCTCCTACCCATGGCGGCCGGGCTCATGCAGCGGTACAGGGAGGCGGGCCAGGCGCCTCCCAGCGTGATCTACGTCGACCGGGACTGCTGCGTGGCCGTCGGGCAGTGCAAAGTACAGTTTCTGGGCTCTGTGGGGGGGTCTCTGAGATTCTCTCTGTTTGTGGACCTAAGCATAACGCCTTTCTCTTCTCCCCTCCAGGTCTCAGCTATGTTCGTGGAGTGGGACCGGATGGTGGTGCGGCTGGATGTGTGGCACCTCATGCGAAGATTCGCTAGAGGTGTCACTACGGACAGCCACCCACTCTATGGCCCCTTCATGGCACGGCTGAGCTTTGCCATCTTCGAGTGGGACCAGAGCGATGTAGATCTCCTCCAGCGGGCCAGGCAGGTCGAAGAGGGGAGGGACACGCTCGTGACGCTGACGGCCAAAGAAATGGCCCGTCACTGCCGTCGCCGGACCAGAGGAGTCCAGGAGACCGAGCGGCTCATTCAGGAGCTGCTGTACTCCTTCTGGGAGGTGACGGACACCATGGGCGTTCCCCTCATCGACCAGGCGAGGATGGAAGAGATCTGGAGCACGCAGCGCCGTCACCTGCGGTGCATCCAGGATCCGCCCGGAGTGCAGCTGTACGCGAAGACGGGGGAGGTGACCAGAGGGGGGGTCGTCCTGCCCGTCTTTCGCTGCGCTCGGGGCTCCACCTCGCTGGAGTCGTTCCACCTCCACCTGTGCCGCTTCATCCCCGGTGAGTGTGACGTGCTGCGTACCTTTGCGGCGCGAACGCGCTTAACTCTCGGTGTGGCTGACCCCTTCCCCTTCTTTCCTCTCTCTTCACAGGCACGACAGCCAGCGCCCTCCACTTCCAGGTGTTCCTGCTGGAGGGCCTGATGAGGTGGAACGAGAACCGGGCGAGAGAGGCAGTGCAGGGCGCCCGCAAGACGCCTCTGCGCTGCTACAGCGCCCGGTTGACCCAGGCCCTGGAGGACGCCACCCAGAAGTTGATGGGCTCCACTCTGGTGGCGACGTACACCAAGCCAAGGGAGTACACAGGTGAGCAGTCAGTGAAAGAGCTAGCGAGTGTAGATGCAGACTCTCACAGGTCCCACTGCCTCAAAACATTTTTTTGTGTTTCTCTTTTTGTTTTTTTTAACATCGATCAGGGGAGCTCATCGGCCTTGAGTACCTGTACTCGCAGACGGGCACTGCGATGCAGGACCCAGGCCGAGACCCGGATGCTCCCGACGGCACAGGAGAGGAGGAGGAGGAGGAGGTGGAGGAGGTGGAGGAGGAAGAGCAGCAGCAGCGGCGGCGGCAGCAGGAGGAGGACGAGGGCTTCCAGGAGGAGCTGGGGGACCTCCGGTTCGCTTACAACTTGAACCGGATCCTCTGGCAGCCTCCCGCCGAGCCCGAAGCCCCTGCTGTCCCCGGAGCCCCGGCCGTCCCCGAAGCTCCCAGCGCGGTCGATGCCAGCACCATCACCGCGCCCCAGATGGAGGAGGAGGACAAGGAGGTAAGTGTATTCCATCTTCATCTTATATTTTTTGGATGGCTTAAAGGGCAAAGCGAGGATTCGTTTTAACCCTCCTCTCCTCTCTCCTCGTCTTTTGCAGGACGTCGTCGGCCCCGACGGGCACGGCGGATACCATCACGCCGTCCGTCTGGCCCTGGCCCTGGTGGAGCTGCGTCACAACGCCTTTGTGACGCAGCCTCAGATGAGGGAGATAGTCGCCCTGTGGCAAAAACTGTCCGACAGGGACAAGGCGGCTTTCTCCTTCCAGCCTCGCCACCAGGACCGCTTGGCGAAGGGCCGCTTTAAAGCGGGCCCTTCCAAGCACCAGGGCATCCCAGGGGTTGACAGCGTCACTCGGTACGCGTTTTTATTTTTCCTCCGTTCTCAAGAGCGTACCCTGATTAGAGTTTCTTAGTTGCTGTTGTTATCACGAATCCAGGTTAACCTTACAAACTGCAGATTGGTATGGGCATTTTTATCACAGGTAAAATACATGTTTCTCACTCTCTCCATCTCTCTTTCTGCAGGTCCTTCCTGGGAGCTGGATCTGGTGCGGCGCAGTCTCCAAGCTGCAGCAGGATAGTGGAGGCTGTCTTCTTGGAGCTGTGCCGCATCCATTACGACGGCCGTACCATCGCCGGGGTGCGTGTAAACCGCTGGGCGGCTGTCAGGAGGGATTATGCCATTATCAGGGATAATGTGCATAACCACCCTGGCCTCCTGGCAGCCGCGCCCATCCAGTTGTGCGAGGTCAACCAGAGGACCCTCCTGCAGTGGTAAGACTCGTGTCTGTAAGCCTGTCACGCTGTGATTGATAGATTGATCGACTGGGTGGTTGGTAACAAGAGATGTTGATTGCAGCTTGTCTGCTTGAATGTGTTTCTACAAGGCACAACAAACGGAGCAAGGCTGAGATGGTGCAGACAGTGACCATGGCGGTGCCAGGGCCCAGTGCGCAGGAGACCACAGAGGAGGAGCTGCCCGCTGCGCGTGGTCTCCTGCCGCATCCAGCACAGCCTGACCAGCCCATGGTTCTCGACCTGCCCCGGGACGCCACTGGTCAGGCTGTGACCCAACGCGGGCCCCTGGCACCAGAGCTGCATGCCGTCCTGGCGGCTCAGGGTCACGCCGCCCCTGCAGCTTCCATCTCAGCCACCAGCCCTGCAGCCTCGCCTGCCGGAACCCCGCAGCCCTCCACCTCCACAGCAGCTCCGGCCCAGCTGCCCCGGACCACCGCCTGGCAGAGGAAGCAGAGGGAGGAGGAGCGTCGCCAGGCCGAGGAGCTGGGTGCTCTCCTCTCGCCGGCACGGAAGAGTTTTACGCACTTCCTGTGCCGGCGCTGTGGCCAGCCCAAAACCAAGGCCTTCGGCCACAGCCGCTACAGAGGAGAGCACTTTTGTGCCAAGGCCGAGGGACGCCCTGTGGAAGAATGGCTGGCAGAACGGAGGAGCGGAGAACAACCTCCGGTCAGTGACCTCCCTTTATTGAACTCTGTGCTCTCAATGCCAGTGTTTTATTATAGCTCTAAATGTGTGACTCTTTTATTCTAGCTTATTTGTCCATCTTCTCATTTCTGTCTGCAGGCTCCAGCTGCACAGCAGCATCTGCCAGCTGCCTCTGCTCACCCGCCCGCCCCTGCTGCTGCTTCAGCGCCTGCCCCGGCAGCTGCCCGAGCGCTTGCCCCAGCGCCTGCCCGAGCGCTTGCCCCAGCTGCTGCCCCCGCTGCTGCCCCAGCTGCTGCCCCCGCTGCTGCCCCAGCTGCTGCCCGAGTGCTCGCCCCCGCTGCTGCCCCAGCGTTTGCCCCAGTGCCCGCTTCTGACTCTGCCAGTGAGCAGCCACCTTCCTCCAAACGGGCAAGGAATAGGTGAAGGTAACACAGCGGGCACAGGGACATGTAAATAGTGTAAATAGTGTACATTTTGTAAATAGTGTACATTTTGTAAATAGTGTACATTTTGTAAATAGTGTACATTTTGTAAATAGTGTACAAAGTGTACAAAGTTGCAATCACTTTAATGCCTCTTATTGTACAGTCTAAAGTCACTTTAATGGCTGACTGTACAGCCTTGAAACACTTGAATGCCTCAATTTACAGTCCAAAGTCACTGTAATGCCTGACTGTACAGCCCTGAAACACTTGAATGCCTCAATTTACAGTCTAAAGTCACTGTAATGCCTGATTGTACGGCCTTGAAACACTTGAATGCCTCAATTTACAGTCCAAAGTCACTGTAATGCCTGACTGTACAGTCTTAAAACACTTTAATGCCTGATTGTGCAGCCTTGAAACACTTGAATGCCTCAATTTACAGTCTAAAGTCACTGTAATGCCTGATTGTACGGCCTTGAAACACTTGAATGCCTCAATTTACAGTCTGAAGTCACTGTAATGCCTGATTGTACGGCCTTGAAACACTTGAATGCCTCAATTTACAGTCTAAAGTCACTGTAATGCCTGATTGTACGGTCTTGAAACACTTGAATGCCTCAATTTACAGTCTAAAGTCACTGTAATGCCTGACTGTACAGCCTTAAAACACTTTAATGCCTGATTGTGCAGCCTTGAAACACTTGAATGCCTCAATTTACAGTCTGAAGTCACTGTAATGCCTGATTGTACGGTCTTGAAACACTTGAATGCCTCAATTTACAGTCCAAAGTCACTGTAATGCCTGACTGTACAGTCTTAAAACACTTTAATGCCTGATTGTGCAGCCTTGAAACACTTGAATGCCTCAATTTACAGTCCAAAGTCACTGTAATGCCTGACTGTACAGTCTGAAGTCACTGTAATTCCTGATTGTGCAGCCTTGAAACACTTGAATGCCTCAATTTACAGTCTAAAGTCACTGTAATGCCTGACTGTACAGCCTTAAAACACTTTAATGCCTGATTGTGCAGCCTTGAAACACTTGAATGCCTCAATTTACAGTCTGAAGTCACTGTAATGCCTGATTGTACGGTCTTGAAACACTTGAATGCCTCAATTTACAGTCCAAAGTCACTGTAATGCCTGACTGTACAGTCTTAAAACACTTTAATGCCTGATTGTGCAGCCTTGAAACACTTGAATGCCTCAATTTACAGTCCAAAGTCACTGTAATGCCTGACTGTACAGTCTTAAAACACTTTAATGCCTGATTGTGCAGCCTTGAAACACTTGAATGCCTCAATTTACAGTCCAAAGTCACTGTAATGCCTGACTGTACAGTCTTAAAACACTTTAATGCCTGATTGTGCAGCCTTGAAACACTTGAATGCCTCAATTTACAGTCCAAAGTCACTGTAATGCCTGATTGTACGGTCTTGAAACACTTGAATGCCTCAATTTACAGTCTGAAGTCACTGTAATGCCTGATTGTACAGTCTTGAAACACTTGAATGCCTCAATTTACAGTCTAAAGTCACTGTAATGCCTGATTGTACAGTCTTGAAACACTTGAATGCCTTAATTTACAGTCTAAAGTCACTGTAATGCCTGATTGTATGGTCTTAAAACACTTGAATGCCTCAATTTACAGTCCAAAGTCACTGTAATGCCTGACTGTACAGTCTGAAGTCACTGTAATGCCTGATTGTGCAGCCTTGAAACACTTGAATGCCTCAATTTACAGTCTAAAGTGACTGTAATGCCTGACTGTACAGTCTTAAAACACTTTAATGCCTGATTGTGCAGCCTTGAAACACTTGAATGCCTCAATTTACAGTCTAAAGTCACTGTAATGCCTGATTGTACGGTCTTGAAACACTTGAATGCCTCAATTTACAGTCCAAAGTCACTGTAATGCCTGACTGTACAGTCTTAAAACACTTTAATGCCTGATTGTGCAGCCTTGAAACACTTGAATGCCTCAATTTACAGTCCAAAGTCACTGTAATGCCTGACTGTACAGTCTTAAAACACTTTAATGCCTGATTGTGCAGCCTTGAAACACTTGAATGCCTCAATTTACAGTCCAAAGTCACTGTAATGCCTGACTGTACAGTCTTAAAACACTTTAATGCCTAATTGTGCAGCCTTGAAACACTTGAATGCCTCAATTTACAGTCCAAAGTCACTGTAATGCCTGATTGTACGGTCTTGAAACACTTGAATGCCTCAATTTACAGTCTGAAGTCACTGTAATGCCTGATTGTACAGTCTTGAAACACTTGAATGCCTCAATTTACAGTCTAAAGTCACTGTAATGCCTGATTGTACAGTCTTGAAACACTTGAATGCCTTAATTTACAGTCTAAAGTCACTGTAATGCCTGATTGTATGGTCTTAAAACACTTGAATGCCTCAATTTACAGTCTGAAGTCATTTTTACCATGTCAAAGCACTTTTTAAGCCCTTGTTTTAAAAAGCGCTCTATAAATAAAGGTTTTTATTATTTAATGTATCTGACTCTACCAAGTTGCAAGTCACTTGTTTAAAATAAATGTGATTCTTGATTGGCTCAAATGATGTCTGAATGTTCTTTTTTAACCACAGATTAGCACTTTGGGGCTAGAATGTCACCTCTCTCCAGGGCTTCTCTGCTCTTTGTTGGTAATATTCCCGAGTTATACTGTAATGAGCAATATGCCAGTCTTAACTAATCATCTGTCTTTACACTTTGATCATAAGCATTAGCCTCTGTATCAGCTTTAACATCCTCATGTGGGATGACACATTTATGACCTTCCTTTCTCTGTCACCATGCTGTGACACTGCCAATGACGGAAACGAATGAAAACAGGTAGATGTCTTTATTAAATCACTTTTGAAACACTACAAGAGGTAAAACACACTGCTGGTTGTGAAATGATCTAAGAGTCAGTTATCCAAGAGTAAAAATGTTGTCCACAGACATCCACAAGTGTTGCTGCTCCACATCTGCATCTGTATAACAGCAATCAAAGGTGATCTCTGAGGAGGACTTGTTCCCGCGCTGGTCTCCTAAAGGCTCGAAGGTTTGGGCCAATGAGATGGTTTCTCTGCACATTTGCATGGCTATGACCCTTCAGAGTGCTCAGGCTTGTGTCTCTGCCAGCGTCTCCTGTACTGTGGAGATGTTTGCAGAGGGGTTGGTTGTTCCCGGCACCTCCACATCTGAGTTGGTTTGACCTTTCCCCCCTCCCTGCTGAAGGAGGAGGGGAGAAGTTTCCGAGTTACTGGTTGGATCAAGGAGGCCTGCCTGCTTTAAACTGATTGGTCAAACTTAGGTTTGAACTGATTGGTCAAAGGTGCAGGTAAAGAGTGCGTGCAGAACTCTGAGGCCTTTTTCCTACACACAGAAGCGAGAGAAGGATCATCACGACATAAACCTTTTTACTGCCTGTGAAAGTAAGTGCATGACTGAGTTGAGTGTCCTTTAATTCTGCCCTGCTGTAAGTTTGAATCTGAATGTTGACTCTGCTTGTTCTTCACCTCTTTTTGTGTAGGATGGAACCTAGGAAAGCCACACAGAAGACCAAGCATGTGGAGAAGGAGGAGAAACAGGAGTCGGGTATGTAGAAAAAGCCATTCAATGTTTACAATCAATCGGTCAGGAAAGTTTAAAAAAAGACAAGAAAAAATAGCTGCCTGTCCCATTCATATCAAAATGTTCATGTCCAATCTCTTGCAGACCAGACCCAGGTCCTGCCCGTGTCCTCCACCACCTCTGCCACCTCCGAGGTCCCCTCCACCTTGGGAGCTTCCGGCCAGCCCCCAACAAGAAACACCCTCTACAGGCGCAGGAAGACGCAGGAGAGGGACAGGGAGCTGCTCGCCAGCACCTCTGGGGCCAGCGCCGCAGCCGGGGACCCCTGCGACGTCTGCGGGGAGCAGAAACACCTCTCCTCTGGCCACGCCTATTTCAGGGGTGTCTTCTTCTGCCCCCTGGATCAGGGCCCCGGGGCACCGACGGCTGCGGAGTGGCTGCGGAGCCAGAGGCCCTGCCAGTCCCTCCCCAGGACCACAGCGTGGAGGAAGAGGAACCTGCCGCTAGAGCCCGCTGAGGGGCAGAAGGCCCAGAAGGCCCACAAGCCCCACAAGCCCCACAAGCTAAGGATCTGCGGACGCTGTGGCCAGCCGGCCAAAAAGGACTTTGGCCACAGCCAGCACTTTCTTCCCGGTGGCCAAAAAGAGAGTTTTTGCGCCCTTTACGAGGGGAAAAGTGTGGAGCTGTGGCTGGCAGAGAGGAGAGCCGGAAGCTCAAAGCAGCAGGAGGAGGAGAAAGAAGAGGCTGGAGAGAGGAAGGAGGAGCAGGAGGAGGAGGACTGATTTAATTTCATTTTATTAGTGTAAAGACTTTTCATATTCTCTTGTATCTATTTTTTTTTTTTTTTTTTTGTAAATAGTTTTCTTTATCGGTGTGTGTATTTGTGACCTTATTTAATCTGTATTTATATTGCCCCTCTATACTGTAACTTCAGCTGCACTGCCACTGTAATTTATTATTTAATTTATAATTAAACCTGATTTGTGCTTGACACTATTCCTCTCAGACTGCTTCTTTGACCCTGACACATGCTCTGCTTTGAAGAAACACACACACACAGACTCTATAATCAACAATCACCATGACAACACTGTTGTGATCTGTATACGTGAACATCAAGGGTTCCAGAAAATGGCTCCGATTATATGCCGTCCGTCTCTTCTTTAGAATCAGGTACTATTTTACACGTGCTTCAAAATGATAATATTAATAGTTGTGACCATTTGACTTTTTGAGAATATAGGCGTCCCACGTTTCACAAAAATGTGCATCTAAATCACTGTGGACTAAGTCCTCGACGAATTCAGTTGGTATGAGACTGACTTACGACTTTAATTTGGGCGCACAAACGTTTTTAAAGTACGATCTGAGCAAAAGGCCTTTTGACCTTAGAGGCGCACTTTACAACGCTGCCGTTTCCTCCTTAAAACTCTGACTTTTGAATCACTCCGGTGTATAAATCGGGTCCGGAGGACCAGAGACGCTGGCGGAGCGGCAAACGGCGGGCACGTGGCTAATTTGCATAAAGGGGCGCGGCCTAGAGGGACGCGGAAGCGGTGCGGGGGGCCCCGGATTCGGAACCGGACGTCTCGAAGTGCACCCTGGGATTGCGTCGTTCCATTTTCGGGAGAAGAAATTCGGCAAAAATACTTCCAGGCCTCGGAGGGCCAGAGCCCGCGGTAGATTTCCTCCAACATTTATCGCGGGCGGACCTGCCAAAAATGGGGCCGCGGGGGGCAAGACGCCGCATGCTCGAAGATTGTTTTTAACCAGGGTATGTTTGTTCTAATTGTTTCTGCATCGTCCCAACAATCTAAAATAAACAGACATTGCATCCAGGGAGAGTGTACCATGCCCCATCCCCACAAAAAAGACCTAAACCCCAAAGAAGGAACCCCCCCCCTGCATGCCCACTTAACCTCCCCTACACAACACAAACTTAGCATCATAAGCGGGCGAGGAGGTTCATCCTGTTTGGGTTTAGCGCGCAGCATGCGGTGTGCCTGATCAAGTAGCGGTTTAGCCTCCAGACCCAGCAGATCCTGTAGAAAGTTGGCAATGAATTCAGCTGGGCGAGGGCCTTCCGTCCCCTCAGGTAAAGCCAATGAGTCTGATGTTGTTCCATCTGGAGCGTGCCTCCAGGTCTTCACATCTCTTCTTCATAGATTCCACTGTCGCCGTCAGCGAAGCCACGTTAGCTTACAGCCCGGCTAGCTGGCTGTCCTGCTTGTTAGCGGCCTTCTCCAGCTCGTTGATTGTGCTATTGTGTGCTGTAATTTGCTCCTCAAGGGGCTTCAAGGTGGATTTAATCTCTCGTTTCATGGTCTCTGAAATGATAGTCTCAAACTTTGTAACAATTTCAGACTGCATGTCCTCCATCATCGCTTTAATGCTTCATAGCATCGCTTCATTAGCATCAAGCTTCTCCGGTGACTCCGGCTCTGGTGAGTGACGAGACTTGGAGCGAGCTGGTTTGGCAGAATCCGCCTTGATTCGGGACGTTGACATAATGAGGATTTTAGATGCAAATACCAGCACTAAAATACTGCAATAACTTGAGCTTTGAGGTATTAAAAAATACAATTTTTGTAAATCCCTGAGGAGCTACCACGAAACACGTCCTAGATAGTCGAGCTCTCGGGCACCCCCCCAACATGAACATTTTTAACCATGTTTTTTGTTGTATTTTTTGTATACAGTCTTCATTAACAATCTAAATGGACAAAAAGGAGACACTAAAAAATCTGTGAAGGCGCCTTTGCTTGAACTGGAAGTAGTTTCTGATCCGCCATTTTAAGGACTGTCCCATGGACCCTTACGTGATTTTAAGACCCAAGCCATGAGACCGAGGACTGAGATTTGAAGACCGATGAGCAAAGACACATGAGAGCAGGACTGATTGGACGCTGCTCACCGTGGATGTCAGTGAAACTTCTCAGCACCAGCAGAGATAAATGATGGAGGAGAAACAGAGTTTATAACGGACGATAAACGGACAGAATATAAACATCAGAAGTTTTAAAGGCTCAATAACTGGCTGGGATTTAAAGGAAGTGTTTGAAATAAGCATTTACAGTGAAATACTGAGAATATATTTAATAAAATCAATAATAAAGAGTGAATCAGTGGAGTTTAATATTTGATTAGTTTTCTGATTCACCTTCAAACATCAAACATGTTAAAAACTCATACAATCAACAGAATCAGATATAAATCCTCCCTTTCCCACTAAACACCAACTTCATTTAGACTTTTTTTTCTACATTCGGTTCAACATAACCTAAATTTAGTCAAAAGATAGTCGTAGAAAGTTGAGCCATGTTTTGTCCATCTGATTGGTCCAAATTTATAATAGTTGTTTAAAATATGACCATATTACAGTGACATCTTTATAGGAATGTCTTTTCAATGACCTGAAAATTACATCTTTTCAGTTAAATCAAGTTGCGTTTAGACATAGTGGAGACATTTGTTAACGTCTTTACAACTAATATTTACTGGGTGGAATAGTCTATTTAGTAGTTATTTCTGTTTATTAGATCATGAAGAGAATTAAAATCAGACAGCAGCAGACTGTCTGTCAGGAAAAAACACGTTTAAATCATCGCAGGGTTAAAAGTGTCTATCAGTCTGAAAGTGAGCGTCAGGTTTGATCATTAACCCTCACACTGAATAATTATGATAATAAATAATTCTGTAATATAGCATTTGCTGGTAGAAAGAGTGTGCATGGTTTTTGATATCAAAAAATAGTCGCAAAGACATTATAAAATGTCTAAACAACGTCTAGATTTAATAGAAAAGTGAAAAGTGAAAAGATGTAATATTCAGGTCTCTATAAAGACATCTCTGTCATATGGTCATTTTCTAAACAACTATTATTGGGCTAAATTTTGACCATATCAGACGGACAAATCATGGATCAATTTCTATGACTATCTTCTGTCTAAATTCAGGGTTATGATGGACCGAATGTAGAAAAAAATCCTCTAAATGATGTTGGTGTTTGGTGGGAAAGGGAGGATTTATATCTGATTCTGTTGATTTTATGAGCTTTAACATGTTTGAATGTGAATCAGAAAACTAATCAAATATTAAACTCCATACTGATTCACTCTTTATTATTGAGTTTATTAAATATATCCTCAATATTTCACTGTAAATGCTTATTCTAAACACTGTTTTAAATCCCAGCCCATCAGTTGTTGAGCCTTTAAAACTTCTGATGTTTACTGCAGGTTTCTCTTCTTGCAGGTGTTTTCTGATCCCACAGTGAGACCAAACACTGTAAATGTGGGGCACCGTCATCATACACTGACGTCGCTTCACGTGACGCTACAGAGGTAAGGACGTCACCTGGACCATCGTTGGTCTTATGGATTCAGTCTTCCCTGTCGATTCCTCGGTCTCTCCATGAGTCTTTGGTGGGCGGAGCTAAGACTCAAGGAAAAGACTCACGCCAAAGACTCAAGCCATAAAAAAAAAGAAAAAAAAGGGAAAAAAAGAAAAAAAGTGAAACACACCTTGAGAATGCTCC
This sequence comes from Cheilinus undulatus, assembly GCF_018320785.1. Classification (NCBI taxonomy): domain Eukaryota; kingdom Metazoa; phylum Chordata; class Actinopteri; order Labriformes; family Labridae; genus Cheilinus; species Cheilinus undulatus. The sequence continues at coordinate 45,697,632 of NC_054880.1, forward strand.
GGCACAGGGAGGGGCCCACAGCAGGAACGCTTGCTACCTGAGAGGAACAACAACATTATGTACTTTCACCTCAGAGTCTCCTGAAGTCTCCAGTAACCTCAGAAAAAGTCGCTAGATTTGTCACTAGTCGCTTTTTTGAAGATGAGACCCTAGAGGGGTCTGAAAACTCGCTAAATATAGCGACAAAGTCGCTAAGTTGTTAACACTGCTCGGTAACGCTTCCGTGTAGAGGTGGCTGGGCGGTGCCCCTCATGTAGTCTGCTGCTAGAGAGTATTAGTAGAGAGATTAACAAAGGGACAAAGACGAAATAACCGACACAGCAGGCTTATGTTGGTTATTGGCTCTTTTTGATCTTTTTTCAATTAATCGCCCAGCATTACCCCAAAGTATGAAACAGACTTACCTTGTAGTCAAGGCTGAGGTCGTCTCTTCAGCTGTCTCTGTCCTTAGTCAGAGTTAAGTTAACAAACAGGGAGGAGCGTTCAGGTGTTTGATCACACCACAGACAGGTGAGGAGGAGTTGTTTGTACAGGTGGAAGGGCTTCTTTTCCTTTTGTATAACCTTATTTCTTACAATGTTGAGTAGTGACAGTATTGATATTCTGTCATCTACGTCCAGTTATTAACCCCCCCCCCCCATCACGGTCAGTCGTGCTGTTTCAGGTGGACCTCATTAAAACGTTTTCTCTGTGAGACGTCATGGTGCCTTCAAGTGCAAGTCAGAAATCTAACTTATACTTGAATGATAGGCAGGTTGTTTAAAACGGGACAGTTAATATATTTAGTTATTTTGCTTTGTAGAAATGCAGACATTTTCCGTACCTTATTGTTCTTTTATTACTGGAGCATTTTTAAAATAATGACAGACATAGCAGAGCACAAACATATATTCCAGTTTTCAAAATTCCATAAAATAACAAAATCAGATTGTTAGCAGTAGTTGTTATCAGAAAATCCCAGCATATTCTTGTACTGGGGGTCTCTAGGTATCCTCTGATTCTCCATGTTATTTCACTGTAGCATTTTTAATACTTAGATGTTAAAGTCATAACAAAATCTCATTCATTTCTACACTTGCAGATTAAAAATATATATATTAAAAAAAGTTGTGTTTGTATTTAAGTACTGTGTTTTAAAGTGATTAATAGATACAACATTAAATTAAATGCAGTGTACTGAGTTTATTCAGGCTGGATTTTCTCATGTTTCTTACAATAAACTAATCTAGCCAGTTAGAGTTCATGTAAGAAAAAAACTCATCTCAGAAAAAGTTTAACATTACTGAGAAACATCTATGAATAATGAACACGCAGAGATGGGCATGTAATACACCGCGGTGAAGTTAGTCACAAACCCCTAAAAACTCTCGTTACAAATACTTGCTAAAAATGTAACAAAATATAAATAGAAAATATAGGATGAGAAAATAGTTAATTAACCTACAAATAATTTTTTGTCATTTGAAAATACAAAAATGATTAAACAAACTGATATAATGCTGCAACAATTAGATTATCAAAATAGCTGGCAACAAAACATTTCATTGACTAATCATTTCCACTACTTTTTTAAGACAAAAATGTCCCTGTTTTCTGATTCCAGCTTCTCAAATGTGAAATGTTCTGGTTTCTTTAGTCCTCTGACAGTAAATGGCCTACTTCCTAACCTGACACGCCAGATGGAAGTGTTTCACACTTAAGCTTCAATAGGAAACGTTTGAGAAAAGGCAGAGGCTTTGAAAAAAAACTCGGAGTGTGATTGGGTAAATGTTCTGTCTGTCACATCTCTACGGGCCAATCAGAGAAACAAAACACAGGACGTAGCAGCTATCAAGCTGTGCATGTGCAGCTACTGAGAACTAACATGAACCATGGCGACTGTAGACATGTCAGTACTCGACTTTTGTCATTTTTGAAAAGAAAACAACTCACTGCTGTTCTTTGTTCTTCTTTTAACAAAGAAATATCGTCAAGTTCTGATAAAACTGGCGCTTTAGCAGCATCCATGCTAATCTCTTCCTCCATAACTGCACCAGCTGCGCCTAAAAGTACTGCCCCTCCTCCCTGATTGGTCCTGTCACTTTCTAACCGGCCCAAACGGTTCAGACGGGAGCTTTGCAAGATGGATTCACCAGCAAGAAACAAGGAAATGGGCGTATCCATCTGCTTCGCAAGGTTACCTACTTCCCATGTCTGTAAACAAGTCTGTGTTCTCTGTAAAAACCATTAATGAAGCATAGCAGGAGATTCTTACTGCAATCTTCACTATCACTGCTGTCATTTAGCTATTATACTGTATATATGTACAGTCTTTAACAAATGTATTAGACCACCTGTCATGTTTGTCTCAGAGACCATCCAGCATCATGAAGTGCTTTAATGCAGACTCTTTCATTCTCAGTCAGCTCTCCACGTTTTACCATTTTGAACAGGAATGAGGAATTTCAAACTGAATTCACCCAAATTTGAGCCGGCTCACTGGGCTTCTCTGAGAAGTCAGAAATTAATCAAGCACAACATTCAACCACTAAAACTCATTTTTCTGTTCAGGAATGACAGTAAATAACTATAATCTGACATATTAATCAAGATATATTTATGTGCTTTACTATTTTTTCAGTTTTTTTGTAAATCAGTAAATTTGAAAATTCATGGATAACAATAATAATTCTATTTTAGCATTAAAAATATCATTTGGGTTAAAGAGCTTCTACATATTGGTGTATTAACCATCGCAGGAACATCAAAAATGATTTTGGTAATTACCAATGCTGTTAATTTAGGGCAGCTGTGGCATAAACCTTACTTTAGTTAGGGTTAGGGTGCTCTAATACATTTGTTGACTGTGTATATAAATATATATGAACCAGACTTGTGCAAGTCCACAGTTCTCTTCCTGATATCTTGGCTGATTTCTTTTGATTTTCCCATGATGTTACACAAAGAAGCAGTGTGTTTCAGGTGTGCCTTAAAATACATCCACAGGCGTGCCTCTAATTAACTCAAATGTTGTCAATAAACCTATCAGAGGCTTCCAAAGACATGACATCATCATCTGGGCTTTCCCAGATTGTTCAAAGGCATAGTAATCTTAGTGTATGTAAACTTCTGACTCTCAAGAAAATAATAAAAAAAATTGTCTAAAAAATGATCTCTCTCATTATTCTGGCATTTAGCAAATAGAAATAATTTTGGTAATCCTAATTGACCAAAAACAGGGAAAGTTTAATCTGATTTAATGTTAGACAGTGAGAAAAAAAGTTTATATGTCTTTTTATATAGTGTATGTAAACTTCTGGTTTCAACTGTATATCCCATATGAAGTGAATTGGAGAGATTGTGTGTTTGCTTGTGTGTTGGCGCACGAAGCGCGCATGTGTGTGTGGTGGTGTGTGTGTGCAAAAGTTACATGCATGTGTGAATCTGCACAAACTTCTCAGCCTCATGTTCCAGTAACTGCTATTAAACCATGACCAGGTCACGTGAGTAAGAGAGACAGACACACTGTTTCATTAGATTGATTTTATTGTTTCTTTGTATCACAGCCATGTCCATTTGTAGTCATAATGTTATCCCAGCTCATAGGGAGGGCCAACACCACCAGGTATATCAAGAAGACAGCTGAGGCTCAGTTGCCAGGTGATCAGCATCAGCTAATCATGCCACATGACTAAAACACATGAATGAAGTCTCCTGTCATGTACAGTGTTTGTCAACCATTTCACCGTGTCACTGTCCAGCTACATGCTGCTTCAGCTTGGACTTGGACATGACCTTGTAATGACAAGTCGGGCTATTGTCATAAATGACCCTGTGATGAAACCAGCACGGCCCCCTGAGCCCCTCTCGCGATTTCCACTTGTGGAAATTGTCTAGTTTAACATTGATGGACTACAAAATTCGCATCCACCACACAATGCATTCTCCGTGTTTTTATGAACAGTGAATGAAACGTTAAAACCTGATAAATATGAGCTCTTTCAGATTTTTATATCCTAAAGTCTCTTCAGGATGAGGAACTGTGACTGTGAACATCTAGACCAGCAAAAAACATTTCTCTTAATCTGATCTCTCTGCATAGTCAGTATGAATTATATTTAAGTCACTTTATTTCACGACAATATTAAATCATTCTGTTTTATTCCCTACCTATCCATTTTTTAAATTCCCTTGTCTGTAAATTTGATCAGTCTACCCTGGTTCTGTCTTTCTTTCAGCCCGTCATGTGAAAAGCTTTATAACCCGCCTCTTGTGTAATTAAGATGATAAATATAATATTCACAATATGCAAACATGCCTACTTTATCACTTTAAATGGTTATGATTTATAAACTTTTATCACATTTACTTTAAAATTCAAATAGTGAGACAAATGCAGTTTGAAATCCTGACTGATCAGTTTACTGTTTGGAAAAAATGAAATGAGAATGTAGCACTGACCCATGTAGCTTTAGGTTTCATATAATATTAACGGGGTTGTATTCTAGATATTTACTAGAAAAAGGTAGCATAAAAAACACGCACATGGTGTCACAGCTTTTTTTGTTTCTTCTTACTCTTGTGATAAACCCAGTGAAGACAAGTGTCTTTGTGTGATCTGATTATTCTGTAGAAATCTGTAGAGTATTCAACAACTATGTTCATGTGAGGGTATTAAAATAAAATGATAATTCAAAGATGGGTTTAGATTAAGAGAAGTGCCCTGTTTTCACATGAGCTCCTACCCCTGTACACATCCCTGCATGAGGAGAATATAAAACTCCACACAGAACAGCCCTGACCACAAAGTATCAAAGAGACACACCTTGTAGTCAAGGTTGAGTTTGTCTTTAGGCTGTCTCTATCATCAGTCATACTAAAGTTGACAAACAGGAAATACTGTTAAGGCAGCGTTGGGTTGCTGAGCTAGTTTATTAATCACACCACAGCTATGTAAGGGCGTGTGTATATAGGTGGGAACAGCCTCTTTCCCTCCTATAAAGCATAACTGTATCATTTCTTAAAATGGCGAGTAGTAATAATTTTTAAATTCTAATTATTGCATTTCTGCTGTCATGGATTGTGCTGATATTATAATACATCATTTTTCTTCTGTTTTATCACCAGACTGCCCAGGGACAGAAACGGTAAGTCAACCAGTGTTGGTCAAGCTTCTTGAAAACCGTTGTGAGCTCAGCTATGAGTTAAAGTCAGTCACGCTGCAAAAAAATAAGCTTTACTACACCAAAGCTACACCACAGAAGTATCTACGCCACTCTGAAGCTATTTTCAATGATTATTCTTGTTATCATTGTTAAAACTATTATTAATATTTTTATATTATAACCTTTATTTGTCAATGCTAATGAAGTTTGTATCGTCAGGCTGCTGAGCTTTAGTCTGTGAATGAAGAGGTAAAAACTTTGACAGCTACTGTTATCTGTTTTAATCATTGCCTCTATCATCTTTATTGGTCTGAAATGGTCAAATAACAAAGGAAACAAAGATTTATAAAGACCCGGTGCAAATAAATGTGTACATTTAAAAAGTACTGCAGTTAATGTTATTTTAAACATTGCATAGTTTTATTCTTCTATCACCTATCTTGCCCCTTTTCCACCACTTCAATGATTGTATATAATATTATTTTACCACTTACAACCTATCCTGGGCACTGAGCCTCACAGCTGGAGTTTAAAGTCATTTTTAGGCAGTAATTCCCTCTGCAGGCTCATTTGAGTACTGTCATATTGAATTTACTTTGTTCTGCTGCCTTTTTTCCTGTTGTAGTGTTGATAAAATTATCTTGTTCTCTAAATGGCCTTAAGAATTATGCAGCTCTGATCTGACTGGATCAATATGATCAGAATGTTACGTTATATGATTCAAAACAAACTTAAGCAGACAAGTCAGAGGATAAAACCACTCCAGTTATGGATATACAGTATATTATCTTAAGAAGAAGCAGAGCTGTGCAGAAGTCATTATTATTTAGTGTTTCTGTGTTCTCAAGCCTTATCCACACATCTACCTGTCATCTAGGTCCATGTCAGAGGGCTCCAGGAAGTAGACCGATCCCATTTAGAGATTTTTGGGCTCTAGTCCCCCAAGAATGAACAGAGATGAGGGGGATGATGTTCAATAACAGCTGGACTGAGGTTGTAATTTCAGTCATTGAAGTGGAGAATGCGTTCATGATGGTTCTTCTTTTCCTTCTCATGTTTAATAGAGTGATGCAGGAATAAGTCCTAAAACGTGGAAGTGAGTTAACATTATAACACTTTTGGTTCTGGTGTTAAAGATTGAGATCAAACTAGATTAAGTCAGGAATCCTGGGTGCACTGATCTCGTTTCAAAATCGGCTGCAGCCGGAAATTTTACAAACACGTCCAACAACCACAGTGCGATGTTTTCACAGGTTACCTAAACTAAGAAGTAGATCAATAACTAGTTAAAGTACAGAGAATGAACTGATCAAAGGCTTCGTATTCACAAAACTTCAGCATTAATTTAGTTTCTCATCCATCACTGATAGACCAGGCTGATGTGAGCCTCCAGGCTCTGCTTGTTCTTAAAATCAGGTCCAGATAAACATCAGGAAACTAGAATGTGCCCACATATCAGTATCAGGAAACAGTTTGATCTCTCTTGAGTACAAATATCTGAGATTTAAGCAGACATTAGTCCGTTTTTCTCCCGTTTTTGTTGCTCCTCACAGAGCAGACTTCCGTGTTTTGCAGCCCGGAGCCGAGCAGCTGAGCAGCTGTGTCGTGCGCTGACATGACGTCAGTACAACCCCCTATTGTTGTGTGTAGTTCCACCTTTTTTGGCTGGATAGGTAAGATTGGTACCCCTACAGAAGGGTGCTGAAAAGTAGGCAGGTACAGGTGAGTTTTTTGGGACCCTTTCCAACTTTTGCCCTGTGGAAATGCAAAAATATGTGTGCTGTGCCGCACCGAACTGAGCCGGACCGCTTGGTGGAAACGACCTATAAGACTCAAGCCAGAGACCGGAGCCATGTAACAGTCAAAGTGAGACATAGCCTGAGAGCTGAGCTTCACTCTGCTGCTCTTCTACTCTGTAGGGAGGAAAATGTAGCTTTTTGAATGCTGTGGTGATACTTGATGAAAAAATATCAGCAAGGCTACTCAAAAGCTATTTGATTTAGAAAATAACTACACTAGCCACAAAATTCCTCTTGCTCTGTTTCTCTTTATTACCTATGCATGTTTCTGTTTTCAGGAAAGAAAAAATCCAGAAAAAGGACCAGTTCAGGAGGAATGCCCTATGGATTATTAATGAGATGGTGGATATCAGTTCAGGTTATCCAGATCATCCATCAGTGTTAGTGGATGAGGTAAGAATTCTACATCTAGAAAGACCGTGACTTTTGACTGCCAGGTTATAAACTCTGTTGTCTCTGATAATAAAGACACAGTACAGACAGAAATACTTTTAATGTGCTTGGATATCTTTAAATTACACCGCGTTCCACATTAATATGCAAACGACGTTTTTCTCTGATTTTCTAAATATCAATGCAAATGACAGTCATAATATTTTTCAAGTCATCAACAGTTAGAGTATAATTCAAATGTTTTTGACCAAACTTCATAATGATAACTATTAGTTTTTTAAAAATAAAAACCTCAAAATGCACTGTTCCACATTATTGAGCAGGCCACAGGTTTCAGCAACATGGGAGAGAAAAAGGATCTCTGCTGCTGAAAAGTGTCAAATAGTGCAATGCCTTGGACAAGGAATGAAAACATGAGATATTTCAGGAAAAATTAAGCATAATCATCGTACCGTGAAGAAATTTGGGGCTGATTCAGAGCACAGATGGGTTTGTGCAGATAAAGGCATAATGAGGAAGGTTTCTGACAGACAAATTCATCAGATTAAGAGAGCAGCTGCTAAAATGCCATTACAAAGCAGCAAGCAGGTATTTGAAGCTGCTGGTGCCTCTGGAGTCCCACCAACCTCAAGGTGTAGGATCCTCCAGAGGCTTGCAGTCATGCATAAACCTACTATTCAGCCCCCCCTAACCAGTGCTCACAAGCAGAAACGGTTGCAGTGGGCCCAGAAATACATGAAGACTCATTTTCAAGCAGTCTTGTTGACTGATGAGTGCCATGCAACCCTGGATGGTCCAGATGGAGGAGTAGTGGATGGTTGGTGGATGGCCACCATGTCCCAACGAGGCTGTGATGTCAGCAAGGAGGGGGTGGAGTCATGTTTGGGCCGGAATCATGAGGAGAGAGCTGGTAGGCCCCTTTAGGGTCCCTGAAGGTGTGAAAATGACCTCGGCAAAGTATCTAGAGTTTCTGACTGACCACTTTCTTCCATGGTACAAAAAGAAGAACAGTGCCTTCTGTAGCAAAATTTTCTTCATGCATGACAATGAACCATCTCATGCTGCAAAGAATCCCTCTGTGTCATTGGCTGCTATGGGCATAAAAGGAGAGAAACTCATGGTGTGGCCCCCATCCTCCCCTGACCTTTAACCCTACTGAGAACCTTTGGAGCATCCTCAAGCTAAAGATCTATGAGGGTGGGAGGCAGTTCACATCAAAACAGCAGCTCTGGGAGGATATTCTGACATCCTGCAGGGAAATTCAAGCAGAAACTCTCCAAAAACTCACAAGTTCAATGGATGCAAGAATAGTGAAGGTGATATCAGAGAAGGGCTCCTGAATTAATAAAAAATCTAATCTATTTTATCTAATTTGAAGATTTAACATTTAATTTGGCCCCTTTTTTACACAATGGCTTGTAAAAGTATTCATACCCCTTGAACTTTTCCACATTTCTTTACATTACAAACACTAACATGAATTTATTTTATTAGGATTTTGCATAATAGACACATGTGAAGTGGCACATAATTGTAAAGTGGAAGGAAAGTTATACATGGCTTTAAAAATTTTCATAACTGAAAATCTGAAAAAAGTATTTAAGGTGCTATGTGTGGCAGAAAACTAACACTTCACATCACCCTGAACACACCATCCCCACTGTGAAACATGGGGGTGGCAGCATCATCCTGTGGGGATGCTTTTCTTCAGGGGGTCTTCTGGGACAGGGAAGCTGGTCTGAGATGATGGCAAGATGGACAGAGCCGAGTACAGGACAATCTTGGAGGAAAACCTGTTAAAATCAGCCAAAGCCTTGAGACCGGGGCGGAGGTTGACCTTCCAGCAGGACAATGATCCTAGACACACACCCAGAGCTACAGTGGAATGGTTTAGACCAGTGATGCTCAACCTGCGGCTCTCGAGCCAAACGTGGCTCTTTAGTGACCATTTGTGGCTCTTTTAAGGCTTATTTAAAAAAAAAAAGACCTTAACTAAAAACCTTTATGAACGTAAACACCATCATCAATAAAGATTCATGGTAGGTCATATCAATAAATCTGTTACCCACACAAAGAGGACAGGCTTTAACTTCCAAATGTGAACGTTTATTACTTTAAATTTGTATATTTTTTAAAAAAGAGGCTTTTAATCCTTTATTGCAGAGTAAAACAGTGGACAGAGTCCGTAACAGAGATGAAAGAGAAAAATGCTATTTCAGTCATCTATTGTCAGTCATTACACATGGACAGGTCAGGATGGTTATTTTGTGCTCATTGTGGTTCTCAGATTCTCACAAACATTCTGTCATCACAGGTTCTTCACAGCATCTTCTTCCTGGGACAGCTCAACATCCCCCGACATAGCCCAGATGAGATTGTGGGGGATAAAGATCGGCTGAAAAAATTAAAAGACAAGTACCCTCAGCCTTTTGAGTCCTACTGGACTCATCTACCCAAGAGGACTCCAATTTCATGTGTGCTAGACATGGTAAGAGTACTATTTATCAGAATGACAATTAATCACACTGAACATAATAATGTTAACACACACAAAGCAGGACTCAGTCACGGGGGTATGTTGATAGTATCTGTGGTTGCAGGTTGTCCACCTGACTGGAAACGAGGACCTGAGTGAAGAAGACAAGGAAAGGAAAATAAAAGAAAGACTGAAAAACCTCATCTTTCTGCTGAAGTCGGATGATGCAGAGGATCTGATCTCCTCCACCATCTGTGTGTCTCAAATGAGATCTGTGTCAGGCTCAGCCAGGTACTATGGAGTCTCCATGTCAGCCTCTGGTGCCATTCCTGGGAGAATCATGGTTGCTGCCTCCTGTCTTAGCTCCTGGGACAGTTACGTGGCTGATGCAGTGATGACCTATGATATCGACGCTAAGCGGAAGAAGAAGAAAGATTATTTTGATGGAACCATCAAACTCGAGTCTCTGATCCAGTGCAGGGCCTACAATCTTTGTAATGGGAGGGACATGAATCCCTGCAGATCCTGTGGGAATCTGTTTGGTTTGAAAACAGATGAAACAAAGGAGTGGTCCTATGGCAACTGTGCTGAAGCTGAAAGTATAAGCAACCTGCTTAAAAATGAGAGTGAGGTTAGAAAGAAGATAAAACTAACAAACACAACGAAGTACACAGATGAGGAAAGGAAGAGGGCTATAAAGAGTGTCAGCACAGATCTTAAGAGTTTGCTAAGCAGAGTAAGATTCACTGCCCCAGATCTGAGATTTTATACCCCAGGTGAATTTCAATCTATACGGAAAAGCTGAGAAATGTCTGGAAAGTAAATATGGGGAAATTATTGTGACAAACAGATTATGTGATGGAAATGATTTGTATGGCCTTACTCTGCCCAGTAAACATACAGGTGCTAAAAAGTGAATACAAAATCTATCACAACTGTGATCCTCAGGTTATAAAAAAAAAAAGATCGACATGATTCTTGGTTTTGAAATATTTTCTGTAAAATTGTAAATTGTTGTGATTTTATGAAGAGACATTTTATGCCATCAGAGCTGTCAGTGTTTAATATTTAATGCTAAATCAGTATAAAAATATCCTTGACTCCTCTCCTTTCTCCAGCATCACATCTGCTGTGTTAAACCTTGTTCTGTCATTCATTAAAAACTGATGATGTTAAATCAAGCTAACGTGCACGTCTGCATCTTCATGTATGAAGCATTTCAGGATCTTTGTCTTTCTAGAAGCACATTCTGAGAGGCTGTGAGTCTCTTTAATCCTGAGCTGTATAGACAACCAGTTTGTTCTTTCTTCTCATCACCACTCAGAAAATACCCGTCACAAATCTGAAGCTTTGGGGAGACTAAAGTATCCTGTTAAACCTTCCATCTAAATGGTCTGATTCTGGCTTTACATACTGAGGTGTCAGAGTCTCAGCTAATGTAGGTAATTTGTTGAAACAGAATTTTCTTCCCATTATTTCTGTGATTAAAAGTGATCTACTCAGGTGGTTTGACCTCCTTCTCTCTTGGTTTGGAGTCAGTCTGATTAAAATGAACATTCTCCCAAGAATCCCAGTGTAAACTCTCCCACTGAGGATTGATAAACCAGTATTTACTGATATTGATAAAACAATCTTGAAATTTATCTGGCATGGGAAAAAAAACAACGTCTCAATATTTAAACACTGCAGCTGCCAAGAGAGAGAGGTGGTTTGTCAATTCCAGACTGAACTTTTTATAACTGGTCGCACCAAATGCTCATAGTGCCAGACATTTTCTGATTCCAAGCAGGAGATCCACACTGACACCTCTACATCTTTACATTTTATGAAACACATTTAAAAATGATAAAACTAAACTTAACTTTCCAAATTAAAATTTTACAAAACAAATTCATTTTATGGAGCTGAGACAAATGTACAAGTTGTAGAACTTGAAAAAAACCGTCTCATTTCCCCTCAGCACTGAGCTGAAGCACTCCATCGGCAAAACATGTTTGTGAGAATCAGAGCACAAAATAACCATCCTGACCTGTCCATGTGTTATGACTGATGATAGATGACTGATTTAAAAAGCATTTCTCTCTTTCATCTCTGTTACAAACTCTATCCACTGTTTTACTCTCTAATAAAATATACCTTTAGGATGCTGAGAGTCCTTGCAGAAAATGTCTAGTATTGCAGATAAAACACATGAAAGAAAACAGAGAAATATGAGGAACAGCTTAAAGTAAGATTTGCTGAAAAGCACCCTTAAATAGTATGATGTGTTTAACCTGACCTGACCTATCCAGAACATTTCAAACCTCCAGTACACACTGCAAAAAAGGGTTTTGAAGAAAGTAAAAAGACTTCATTTCTGGGAAAATTGTTCTTATTTTTCCCCTACAAAGAAATATAATCTGGACAAGCAAGTTCTGAATTAGAAGAAAAAAATTCTCACTTTAAGAGAATAATTCTAACTTTTTAGCATGTTACAGCTGGTTATAAGCTAGAATTACCAGGAACAAGCTACAAGGCTTTGCATGAAATCCCAGCAGGATGAAATATCTTGAATAAATAAATGTCAAAGTCCTCTTTATAATGGGGGCACTATCCAGTTTATTCTGGGAGTTTAATAAGGAATAACCACATTAAACCTTTAAATTATACAAATGAGTCTCATACCTCAGTTGTTAATTCTCTTTTCAGTGACAACCTTCCCAAAATAATACTGTCTGGACAGATGACTGATGTTTTTAGATTTATTATGAATAGCAGGATCAAAGTCTATATATCATGTAACTAATATGAACTGAAATTAAGGAAAATAAAACAGGAAATGGCTAAATGTTAAAACAATAGATGATAATAATCTGTCTTGATAAGGCGTGAAGAAAAATGATTAAGCCGTATAGGATTTGGAAGTAGATTTTAGAAAATAGATCTGAATTCATTAATTGTTTAGATGGAACCGAGTCAAACACATCAACCCGTCCAGGAATTAGACCTGAGTAGCCTACTTTTGCCATAGAGGACTGAAGTCCTGCAGGTAGACCTGGAGAGTCTCAGGCTGAGCTCTCAGCTGATCTGGACTTTGGATGTGGTCGTAGAAGAAGCTGACAAGTCCTGCAAAGCTGGACTTTTTCCTGGCACCTTGATACTTCTTTTCTTGTATCTTTTTCTCCACATTATTTTATTTTGTTTCATTGCCCTTCCTACATTGTGTGATCACTGAACTACATTTAATATCCAATCTCTGTGATGTAGAAATGCCCATTTACGATCTCCTGTACTTATTTTTCCTCTTAAATGCTCAAAAAATCAATAATACATGTGACAAAAAAAAAAAAAAGAAACAAGAAAAGAACTATCAAGGTGGATACTTCCTCTCATGACAGAGGGACAAGCAGTTGGTTAGAAGTTTAGACAAAGCCCCAACCAGGAGGTGCTGTTAAAAACTGCATGCTGTGAGTCCACTGTTCTCTGCTCTAAACATAAAATAAAGTCATGGAATCAGTGTGCTTTTAAAACAAATAAGGAAATAAGGACTGGCCTGAAATATTGTTGCTAAAAATGCACAGCTCCATCTGGCTACAAGTTCACTTTATGGGAAGCTTACAAAAGCTACAGAATACTTTAGTGCAGGGGGTCAAACTCAGTCACAGAAGGGGCCGGATTCTGGATTAAGGTCTAACCTGAGGGCCTAACATTACACCAAACTGTCAACCTTATTTTCACCAGTAATACATTATAGGGAAAAAATAAGCACCGATGATAAATGATTCTGAGATTTAAAAAGTCAAAATGATCAGTTAAAAGGCTCAAAGTCTGAGAGAAAAAGTCAAAATTATTAGTGCAAAAGGTCAAAACACAAGCTGATGTTAAGAATCATCGTCTTTTATGAAACCCTAAACCCGTCTAGGATCTAAGATAGTATTAATAAAAATTATAGCAGGCAACTTTCACAATTACTTATCAGCAGCGTGGTACGTAAATAAGCCAAAGCACACGAAGAAGACCATCTGCCACTGATCATGTGACATAACTTCTGTTGTACACAAGCGGCAATCTCCGTCCTGAAAAATGAATCCAATGCAGAAGTGCAAAAAATTGCAATACCAGGAGTGTCCACTTGAGGCTGCAGGAGCACAAGAAGTTCCGTCTGATCACATGTTAAACAGCCGGTTTTGACACTAGAAATAAACTGGTTAACAGCCTGGTACTAAACACCAAATGTGTCTCATTAGCTAGTGTCTTAATGTGCTCCCACTGTACAGGGGGTGAATGTTTTTGTACCACGATCGTTCAGACAAGGATAAACCTCACTGTTCACTAACTGGCTCGTCTCATTTGATTGACAGATAGCTTGGCAGGCAGAGGCTCCGTTTCTGTCAACCAGAATGCTAGCTAGCTAGCTGACAGGAAGTCGCACTCAGTGGGCGGGCCATTAGGTTGATCTAAAGTTCAGTTGAGACTGTGATTTCAATATGGAAGCCTCCACAGATTGGCTTCAAGAGCCGTTTGAGTCCGCCTATTGTATGTAGACAACCGACGTCACACAGCTGAGGTTTGGCTGTGCCTTTAGCAATATGGCGTCAAAATCGACGTACAGCCACCATGAACCCGGTGTTGCATATTATATCAGTGATACGTAAATATGGATCTATGAGTATGAATCTATTCATTGAAACCAATTAAATGTAATATTTGGGATTTTTAGAAACTTCGTTTTAGTCAGAAAAACTCACGTATCCCTCGTCTACTTGTATTTCCTAATGTGGCGGACCTTCCACTATTAATATGGCGGCGATGCACAAAGAAAAAAATGAACTTCCTCTACTTATTTCAAGTGACTTCCTTATGGTGGCGCTCGTCCGACTTCCGGTATGGGGTTGAGGTCCCCGCCTGCATCCAGATCCCTCTCAACCTTCAGTGCTGCGGATTTTTGTAGCCTTCCATAGACCTGTGCCTGTCAACAATCCTGTCTCTGAGCCTCCAAATCATGTCTAATTATTTTTGATACATTTCCAAAAGATTTCTCGCACAAAAAAAAAAAAAAAACCTTAAATTCTTTTTAAACAGTCAACAAATACAACAGCTGGCCCTCTCCAAGATGGCGGCTGCACTGATGTATTGTTCCTGTAAACAGCAGTGACTGAGGCAACATCTCTGACCCTGAGATCTTCTGTGTGACACTTTGACCTCCCTAAACCACAACCATTAATTCTGCTGAACTCAGACCTGTTGGTCTCATTCATTGGTGCTTTGGCTCCATCTGGTGGTCATTAAATTAAATTACAACAATCAGTGAATATTACAGACGGACGCCAGCTTTACTCAAATAATGTGCGGATGTTCACAACCACAAACTCAACCAGGTGAAAAACTCCTGCAGATTTCTAATTGAAAATTTCTTATCTATACTTTTATGTGTGTTTGGTTTAAAATCATGAAGAAATTTCATAAATTTCTTGAAACAAACTCAGTTTAAAACACAGTGAAACATCAGATAGGACTTCAGCAATGATGAAAAGCTGTCAGTGATCACAGCTACATCGTACCTGAATAACTAAGACAAACCAAACCTGACTCACTGACATTAACTTTATTAACTGACTAAACCTTACACACATTCACACTGATTTAAAGATTTTTGTGGAGATTGTCAGGAATGTTCACTACATTTTTGGAGTATTTGCTTAAAAGATGTTTGGAATTCACCTGAGAATTAAAAAAAAACTGTCAATGAAATTTTTATCTATATGTATGTTTTTTAAATTTGAGAGAAATATGGAGATTTTTTGAAAATTATTTGATAATTTTAACGAACTTTCAAGGGAATCTTGTGGAAAATTGGAGGATTTTTTTGCACAGATGACACACGTCTTCAAGACATTTCATGAAACGTTCCAAGTTTCCAGTATTTAGAGGAATTATTATCCATACGTGTTTACATAACTTCACCCAGTGTAGAGACTGATACCAGGATTACAGACAGCATTCCTGACTCTGGAGCCTTCCAGTCCCACTGTCTAACTCCATGTCTACAGTCTGAATGTCCCTACAACTGACTGACTCACAGCTGTGCTGGTCTCTGCAGCCACACAGGGCATTCAGGGGGGTGTTGATGTTCAGAAGTGTGTCTGGAACATTTATCTTTGATTATTTATTAAACCTTTTTTTCGAAGTGCCTTCTTTTAAACAAAGAAATTCAGTTTGGACATTTGTCCCACAGTGATGGTTTTGCTGTTATATAGTCCAGGGGTTCTCAACCTTTTCAGCCTGTGACCCCCAAAATAAAGGAGCCAGAGACCGGGGACCCCCACTGCACCAGAAGGAGGTGCAGTCATCCTGCATCATCTGAGGTTTATGAGCAAACTTGATCAGCCCCTCGTCTGCAGTCTCACTGGACTAATGAGAGCCAGTCTCAGAAGGAAGCAGTTCTTCAAGAAGAGCTCCTTCAGCAGAGTTTCTGCCTGACCTGCAAGGTTTCAAAGAGATTTAAGGAAAAATGGCTGACGGCCCAAACTGATCGTTAAAAACAGACAAAGAAGAAGAGGGAGGAAGAGCATGTGAACGACATGTGTAGGACATTAGAACCGAGAGGACTTGAGAATAGAGGAGAGGTTTAAGAGCATGAAACCCAGATATTAGCTCACTATTCTAAAAACCAGAGATGGGGACTCGAGTCTACGACTTGGAGTCCAGTTGCACTTAAGTCGCACACATCAGTGACTTGAGACTTGACTCGGACTCGTGGTTTGGGCCTCCTGCACAATCTTGGGTTTTTAGTTTTTCCATCATGATCTTCTGCCCTCCTCACTCTTTCCCCCTGTCGTCCCGTCCCCTTTGACCTTTGGTGCGTCTTTTAGGCAGCAGCGACGGCGGCTCTCCTCTCATCCTCGTCTGCTTTCATGCTGCATAACAATGAGACACACAAACATGGCGGCTTGTCTGACTGACAAAAACCTCCATTTGGTCTCATCAGACCAAAGAACGTTCTTTCTTGACCATGGAGTCTTCCACATGCCTGCTGACATTTTCCAGTCAATATGGGAGAAAAAAGTTCTCAATAAATGTATGAAATACTATTGTAATTAGTCCTGTCTCTTAAGGGCCGTCTCTTTGAGTTTGTTGTATCATTATTTTAGGAAACTGCAGAAAAGACTAGAAAATGCTGTGTCTGTTAATGCATGAAAACTAGAAATGTGTCTTTGACTTGTACAGGTGCATCTTAGTGAACTAGAATGTTGTGGAAAAGCTCATTTATTTCAGCCTTCAATTCAGACAGTGTACTGATTTATTATAATTATTACGCACAAAGTTCAATATTTAAAGTGTTTATTTCTTTAAATTTTGATGATTGTGGCTTACATCTAATAAAAAACCAACATTCAGTATCTGAAAAAACTGGAGTAGTATTAAACAGTTGAACAGAGTTACTCTGATGACCTCTCAACAGTTGCAGAGAGCCAGAAAATAACTTTGATTTAACAAACTCCTTAGTGCTGCTTCATCTGAAATATCCTGAATTATCTCTTACTGTTTTACTGGATCTCAAATACTGTCAGAAAGCTCACTGTGGTAAAAGCCTGGGCTCATTTGCATATATGCACTCATTTATCAACGTACCATACTCATTACTAATTTAATCTACAAATGACTCATTTGATCTTTTTGCTGTGGTAATAACTGATTTGATCTGTTTACCGTACTCAAATGCTGTAAGAAGGCTCTCTGTGTTTAAATGCCTGACCTCATATGCACATGGCACTAATTAATCTACCAACTGTGACATAAATCACTGCTGTAAAATGCCTGCCCTTATATGTAGATTTGCACTCATCAACTATCTTAAATTATCCTACCTCTTGTAAATCTGCACACATTCCTGCATACTTTATACCACTGATCATGTCTAGCCAGCATTCTTGCATTATTTGCACATCTTGCAACAGATCAATGCACACTGTCTATCTATCTATCTATCTATCTATCTATCTATCTATCTATCTATCTATCATTTAGAGTCCTGGGTTTTGTCTTCTGGAAACTTTGCTCTTTATAGAGTTCAGTGGCCCTGAAAAGAGCCTTTCGTTTGTGAAATAGTGTAGGTTGGTCACAACTAAATACCTCCAGGAGCGCTCGGCAGCCTCAGAGTTGAAATACGAGGTGAATCTCTCCCTCGGCTGCTTCAGGAACCTGGTGGACTTGTTGGATCCGGGACACCCAGCTCTTTCCATGGGGACTGAGTCTTCAAGGGATTAGAATGAATGTATCTTTAAAAGTTTTCATACAAATCTTCTCAAATTTACTGACAGCATTAATGACCACAAGAGTGTGAACCCTATTGGTTTTGGTGATGATACGACCTTTCCTGTAGCGCCACCATCAAGTCAAACCTCCAGTTTTAGAGTTTGTGTATCTTGAAAATCTTTCATCTAGGGCTGGGCGATATATTGAGTATACTCGATGTATCTCGGCTTTTGCCACGCACGATGTATAAAATGACTATATCGCGAATTTCTGAGTATAAATTATGTGGAAGTTTTGAGCCGCCAGCACGCATTTTTCACTGGAGTTTCGCTTCTCCCATTGTCCCTGAACACATCTCTCACAGCAGAGAGCTCACTCTCTCTCCACACATGCGTGTTTTTGTATCAGCAGCGAGGGAAGCAAGGAAGAGGAAGGTAAACAGCGCAGCGTGGCGAGATAGCGGCTAGTTAGCTGCCTTTTGAGAAGTGAAACAGCGCTGGATCTGCAGCATTTAGCAGTCGTTCAACTTTGAAAAGGAGAAGGTCGAACTCACGTGGTATTTGTTAAAATACGCCGCAAGATGACTCCGAGATAAAGGGGCAGTAACACAACACGTCGCTAAAGACATGAGCCCAGTGTTGTTGAAAAGCCAGGATTTAAAAATGTCATAAAGACACTCAACTCAGAATACGAGATTTGCCTGGGTGCAAGGATTTTGCTGAAAACTCCCTGCCAGAGTCGTACACATCAGAGAGAAGACGGTCCAGCAGCGGACAGATGTGAACCACTTCTCAACAACAATGGAGATTTATCTCAGCCTTACAGGTCAAAACAATGACAACAAGGGGTTAAAATGTTCCTGCCTCCAGACAAGCTTTTCCCCCCATGATCACACAGGAGAGTTTACTGGATAAGGTTTAAAGATGCTCTCATGTTATGAACATGTCAGAAACTGATCCAGCATTCATCAGCATAGATAACGGACTAATATAATCACAGCTGTGAGCCTGAATGGAGGACTAGACTGCAGGGTTTTGGCCTGAATGGAGGACTAGACTGCAGGGTTTTGGCCTGAATGGAGGACTAGACTGCAGGGTTTTGGCCTGAATGGAGGACCAGACTGCAGGGTTTTGGCCTGAAAGGAGGACCGAACTGCAGGGTTTTGGCCTGAATGGTGGACTAGACTGCAGGGTTTTGGCCTGAATGGAGGACTAGACTGCAGGGTTTTGGCCTGAATGGAGGACTAGACTGCAGGGTTTTGGCCTGAATGGAGGACCAGACTGCAGGGTTTTGGCCTGAATGGAGGACCAGACTGCAGGGTTTTGGCCTGAAAGGAGGACCGAACTGCAGGGTTTTGGCCTGAATGGTGGACTAGACTGCAGGGTTTTGGCCTGAATGGAGGACTAGACTGCAGGGTTTTGGCCTGAATGGAGGACTAGACTGCAGGGTTTTGGCCTGAAAGGAGGACTAGACTGCAGGGTTTTGGCCTGAATGGAGGACTAGACTGCAGGGTTTTGGCCTGAATGGAGGACCAGACTGCAGGGTTTTGGCCTGAAAGGAGGACCGAACTGCAGGGTTTTGGCCTGAATGGTGGACTAGACTGCAGGGTTTTGGCCTGAAAGGAGGACTAGACTGCAGGGTTTTGGCCTGAATGGAGGACTAGACTGCAGGGTTTTGGCCTGAATGGAGGACTAGACTGCAGGGTTTTGGCCTGAAAGGAGGACCGAACTGCAGGGTTTTGGCCTGAATGGAGGACTAGACTGCAGGGTTTTGGCCTGAATGGAGGACTAGACTGCAGGGTTTTGGCCTGAATGGAGGACTAGACTGCAGGGTTTTGGCCTGAATGGTGGACTAGACTGCAGGGTTTTGGCCTGAATGGAGGACTAGACTGCAGGGTTTTGGCCTGAATGGAGGACTAGACTGCAGGGTTTTGGCCTGAATGGAGGACTAGACTGCAGGATGTTGGCCTGAATGGAGGACTAGACTGCAGGATGTTGGCCTGAATGGAGGACTAGACTGCAGGATGTTGGCCTGAATGGAGGACTAGACTGCAGGATGTTGGCCTGAATTGTGGACTAGACTGCAGGGTTTTGGCCTGAATGGAGGACTAGACTGCAGGGTTTTGGCCTGAATGGAGGACTAGACTGCAGGGTTTTGGCCTGAATGGTGGACTAGACTGCAGGGTTTTGGCCTGAAAGGAGGACCGAACTGCAGGGTTTTGGCCTGAATGGTGGACTAGACTGCAGGGTTTTGGCCTGAAAGGAGGACTAGACTGCAGGGTTTTGGCCTGAATGGAGGACTAGACTGCAGGGTTTTGGCCTGAATGGTGGACTAGACTGCAGGGTTTTACTCTCTCCTCCGCTCTCCGCTCAAAGTTAAAATCCTAAAGGCTTGAAGAAACTGTCCAAGTTGTGTCCAAGTTCTGGTCGCTTTCCAAAAGTTAGCTAGCTCTCAGGTATCTCGGGGTTTGCAGGTCAACTCTCAAAGTTCAAGTGCAAAAGGGGAGAATGGAAGGCTCCAGGGCCTTATATATCCTCGGCTGGGTCGTTTCCATGACAACGACGTGCGTGTGAGCACGCACGAATGGAGAAACGTGATATTTGAACACTCTCCAAACAAAAATGAAATATAATTTTATCTAATTATATTTATTTATATTTTATATTAACCATAGCTTAAGCCTTTTCTTAAATAATAGTTCATTTTGATCGATTTTATAAAATTTTATAATCAGTGTTTAGTTTTTTTGGTTGTTTTTTTAGTGTTACCTATTTATTTATCGATTCATTTATTTATGTTAGTTTCTCCCTAAATGCTTTAAAGCTTTATAGCAGGTGTAGTGGAGGTGGTTGGTCTGTAGTTATTAGTAGTATAAAACTATCTGAAGGTTTTAGCGCATAAACAACATAGCCTGTGTTTCCCAGGCCCTCTGCTCTCAACAGCTAGGACCCAGAAGGGAATTGTAAAGCAATTTCACTGAGTCACAAAGGTGTGCCTTGATAGAAATGTGTGTTAAAAAGTTTACTATGTGCTTTTATTTTGAAGGATGTGTCTCCATCTCTTTGACATATCTTTGTTCCACCTCAGGTCCAAACAGCCCCAGCCCTGCCTTTGTCTTTCAGGAGGTGGTGGTGGGTCCTGATGCAGGATTAGCGGTGGACCACTGCTCTAGGCTATGACATTTCAGTATAAACATGAGGAACCTTTTTGCTCAGTTGCCACTGTGGCTAACGGTTTTTTAGTTACAAGCCACTCAGCATTTCTCCTAGCCTAAAATGTGTTTTGGGGAAACCCTGTGTTACATGACAAATTAGATGCATTTTGTATGAGATGAAACAAAAGTTTTTTCCCTCATCAACATGACTAAGATGAGTCCTCCCCTCATAAAGCTCTTCTCCCTGAACATATGAACCAACAGACTAAATGCTTACTTCACTGTTAGAGACAGTCGCTGAGACACTGAAGATTAAATGTTCTGGTTTTGTTAGATATAAACAACACACATGATGCAATATCTTTGCATCATTCTGATTTTTCTGGTCTTATCTGCTGATATTTTTTTCCTATACTAATTTTCTTACTTTGAAAAACTATAACTGAAAAGAAAAAAACATGATTTTCTTTTCTTTAATGGATATCAAGTTTATATAAAATGATCTGTTGATCAATTATTTACTTCTAAATAAACTGCAGCAGTTTGACATCTTTAATTTCCACTCTGACACTATTAGTGATGTTACTCGTTTAACAAAGTAATCAAGTTAATAAATTATCCATGAATAACAGAGAGATGAAACTGCCTGTCTGGTGTGTCAGGGTCATCTCTGCTCACTGTCAGCCAACACTGATAGGACAGATGGACAAGGACCCCAAACATACTGCAAAAGCAACCCAAGAGTTATGGAGGCAAAGAAACCAGATGTTCCCTAAGCCTGACCCTGGATGGATGATGGATGGATGCATGGATGGATGGATGGATGCATGGATGGATGGATGGATGGATGGATGCATGGATGGATGCATGGGTGGATGGATGGATGGATGCATGGATGGATGGATGGATGGATGGATGGATGCATGGATGGATGGATGGATGCATGGATGCATGGATGGATGGATGGATGGATGGATGGATGGATGGATGGATGGATGGATGGATGCATGGATGGATGCATGGGTGGATGGATGGATGGATGCATGGATGGATGGATGGATGGATGCATGGATGGATGGATGGATGGATGGATGGATGGATGCATGCATGGATGGATGGATGGATGGATGGATGGATGGATGATGGATGGATGGATGGATGGATGGATGGATGGATGGATGATGGATGGATGGATGGATGGATGGATGGATGGATGGATGATGGATGGATGGATGGATGGATGATCTTTCATCATCCCTCCACATGAGGGCGCCAGTGTCTGAGTTAATCAAACAATGACTGCAGACTGCTCCAGCTGATCACTGCCTCTGTCTAATCATTGTTTAATTGTCCTAATAACCTTACAGTTTGTGAGGAACTGTTCTTCTGTATTCAGGAACAACTAAAAGTGAAAAATAGAACTCCATATGAAGTTCAAAGTTCTGGTTATCAGACTTTCAGACTGTTGAGGCTGTATCAGAAACCTGCACCTTATCAGAAATCAGCGGTTCCCTCTTTATCATTGAATCCAAACTAAACTGAATCTTTACCAAAAGAAAACGGGAGCATGGCACACACAATACAAACCACAGACTTGGAGAACTTAATGTTATGAACCCTGTTTAGCAACAAACACTGAGCGGTTACCTGCCAACACAGTGTGTTAAAGGTTAATGGATCAGAGGAACAGGACACCAACAAGCACTTTTAGAGTATTAGATCCAAATCTTTGATCATTATTTCCAGCTCCAGGGTGTTTCTCTGATGTCTGATAGTATCTAAATGATATTTCACAGCAGTGCACAGCCAGGAACACGACATACAAATCCACAGAAACTATAATGTGTGTTTCAGTCCACAGATGGTAACCTCCATGTAGAATCCTTTCTATCGCTGCCACCATCCTTAAACCAGTTTGCCCAAGGGCAGGGGCGTAGCTAAGGGATTTAGGGCCCCTAGAAAGAATATTATTAGCCAGCTAGCCAAACAACAAATGTTGCCTCATTTTTACAGATATCTCTGCATTTTAATGTATTTTTGAACCATAATTTCCCCATTTATGAGCACTGTTTTCACTAAATTTACCTGCATTATTTTGCAGTGCTGGACCACACCATTTGGACATTTTAAGGGAGGAGCAGGTGCCCCAGTATTGTGTTTGACTCTGTTTCACTGATAGTTAACATGTGGCTCTGTTGTGATGATCTGTGGCTCTTTAATGTCTTAGTTTGAAACATTATTCCCCCAGAAAACCTTAAACAGAGGGAAACTTTGACCTCAGAGATTATCTGTTGCAGGTCACATTAATCAGTTTGTTTCCACACGTGTACAGTGGGCTTTAATTGTCAACTTTTACATTTATCTGTATATTTTCATTGCCCTTATTTGCATTTTTGCCACTTTTAATCAATGTTTTACTGCTTTAAGCCCACTTTTCTCACTTCTTTTTGTCCTCTGTTTGACTTTTATCCTGCTTTGTACTATTTGCAATTTTTTCCTCATTTTTGCCACTCTTCACCCATTTAAGCTGCCCTTTGTCCATTTAATGACACTTTTTTTAACCCACATTTTTGCCACTCTTTGCTTTTCTTTACCCATTCTCCCACCTTTGGCTGCCTGCGGCCCATTTCAGTCACTTTCCACTCATTTTTTTCATGTTTTAACCACTTTTTGACCTTTTTTGCCACCTGTAACACATTTTTTGTCACTTCTCACCCACATTTTGCCACTTTACTTTGTTGCCACTTTTTGACCATTTTTCCCCTCGAATTTATGTTTATTGCCACTTTAACCCATTTTGTCACTTTTCACTCTTTGTTGCTGCTTTTTGACCATTTTTCCCCCTTTAACTTATTTTTATTGCCACTTTAACCCATTTTTGCCACTTTTCACCACTTAGATTGTGGCTCTTGTAAAGGTATTTTTCAACAGTTTGGCTCTTTGGTTGAGCAGGGTTGAGTAACACTGCTCTATTTGATACAGTCACTTTTGATTCAATAGTGACACTAAATGCTAAGAAAAGTAAATAAAATCACACTTTTCATTGTGGGCTTCTCCAGGGCCCCATCCTCCTGTGGGCCCAGGTAATAAGTACCCTCCTCCCCCCATGCTCCACGCCTGCCTAAGGGTAAAGTAAATCAGCTATCCATGGCTGTGGTGAACATCAGAGTGTTTTTGAAAAAGGCCGCTGCTGGAGAAATTCACCTACTGTACAGCACAGAATCCACATACCAAGTCATGTTCAGGTCCACCACTGTTGGTCATTGTTCTTCTCCAGTCAGAGTCATGCTGTTTCTGCTTTAGTTAGCTCATGTTTCTTCCACATTTTTACTTTACACAGCCATCACAATTCATTGAATAACGTGCTGAAACTTAAGCCCAATTACGAGCAGTGAGAGCTGGGCTAATATTGAGCATTTCTCCTCTGTTAGGGTGAGGAATGAACAGATGCTGATAGAAAACCAGGATCAGGTGTGTTTGCTGATACCAAGCTGCATGTGAAACACTGCAGATACTCTACTTGGTGCCATTCAAAGCCTGATGTTAGCCTTTCAGTCAAAGTTAGAGCCACACCTGCTGTTTGTTGAATATTTTAACATAAATAAGGACAAAAATAGAGAGGAATGAAAACTATGCTCTGATGAGTTGCCAAAAGGAAGGATGGAGAACATTTGGTCCAGATAAGCACCCTTCCTTTAGTCCAAGTGACACCACTGGTGTCAGAGGAAGATGAGCTGAGTGAAGAAGATACGCTCCAAACAAAGCAAACTGTCCTAACGATCCGGGACTGCCGTTATCCACCACTTTTCTCTGTCCTAGAGTGTGGGCTAACACCGGAGAGATGAAGTCATCCAACAGCCGCTCCTCCAGAGTGGCTAAAAACCCTTTTGTCCACGAGCTGAAATTCACCATGAGAGAGAAAATACAGGTAAGGCAATTACACAGAGGAGAACAATGCACATATCTACAGTTACACACACGACCTTCAGCTGAAACCTCTCCATAACACCTTACATGTTTATAAAGTGATTTTACTGAACTAAACCAGACTCACCTGGTCTGCTGACTGACATCTAAACCATGTCCTGTTCTGTTAGCCAGGGTTAACTAAACCAGACTCTGCAGACTGACATCTAAACCATGTCCTGTTCTGTTAGCCAGGGTTAACTAAACCAGACTCACCTGGTCTGCTGACTGACATCTAAACCATGTCCTGTTCTGTTAGCCAGGGTTAACTAAACCAGACTCACCTGGTCTGCTGACTGACATCTAAACCATTACTGTTCTGTTAGCCAGGGTTGTGTAGTAGATTGTTGGAAACTCCTGCTCAGAAAGAGGTGGCTGTGTCCGTGTGTTATCTAAATGTGTTTTTAAAGTATTTTATTTTATTGTTGTAGTGAAAAGTCAAGGATGCTGAACTTCTAATTGGCCCTAAATGATGACGACACATTTATGAAGCCCTCAGTATCATGCATCCTGAGTTTACTGAACAACCCGGCATATTAAGGGTTAATATTGAGGCATTTCTACTGTTAAGTGGATGTTATGAACAAAAATATTCTCTGTCCTAGATGAGAGGAACATATTTTGAGATACCTTTAGGTGGGCCTTATTTAACTTCAGTGTTTTTATTTTCCTTGTTGATATACAGAAATGAATCTACTTCCTTTTAAAGAGCTCTGGAGTCATTACAGGGTCACACTACTCAGTGTCTCCATGAAGGGTCCTGTCATTGGATTCACCATGTGTCACTTGTGCATTAAACCAGCAGTGTCAAACTCAATCACAGAAGGGGCCAGATTCTGGATTAAGGTCTAGCCTGAGGGCTTAACAGGGTCTACATTAAACCAAACTGCCAACCTCATTTTCACCAGTAATACATTATAGGGAAAAAAAAAGCACTGATGACAAATGATTATGAGATTTAAAAGGTCCAAATGATCAGTTAAAAGTCTCAAAATCTGTGATAAAAAGTCAAAATTATTAGTGCAAAAGGTCAGAACACAAAATTAGATGTTAATATCATGCTTTTAAAAGGCAAATATATAAAAAAGACAGTCACAGACATGTTTTTAAGGCTAAAATATAACTTGAAATTTAAAACTGTGACCCTAAAAGGTCAAAAAATATGAGATTAAAAATATCAAAATAATAAATGAACAATGTCAAAATATGAGAAAAAAAATCAATAATAAATAGAAAAAGCCAAAATATTAGTTAAAAGTCCAAATAATAAATGTTAAAGGTCAAAATGTCGGATAAAAAGTGAAAATAATAAATATTAAAAGCTCAAAACATCAGATAAAAGTCCAAATAATAGATAGAAGTCATAACTGATGCTGTGGTTTCCAAAGCCAAGGCGTACCTGGACTTGAGGCGACCTAGGAGGACCTCACTAGCAATGTCAGCCAAGTGTCTGATGTTCATCTGCACTGGCTTTCCAGAGTACCATCAGGTTCAACACCCAGCAGAGTCTCTATCAGGATGTGAATGCCCATTTCTTGACTTTCTTGAGGGGCTGACTTTTCTTAACCCTCCTATTATCCTCAAATATTACTACCACATTTTACCCTCAGGGTCAATCTGACCCCGGGGACATCTGCCTCCACAAAAAGATTTACATACAATTGTTGACCAAGTTTTTCTATCAGGCACTTTGTTTATTAGTTGAATACATTAATAACCCCTTGATAATAAAACCTATCAGTGAGTTGACCTGTCCTCTAGCGCCACCATCAGGCCAAACTTTTAAATTAGAATTAATGTATCTTTAAAAGTTTTCATACATATCTACTTATTTTTATCTCCTTTTTTGTAACATATTTATGTTCAGTCACTATAAAGTCTCACTCTCCCCTCCTCTTTTATTATCCGGGCTTGGGACCGGCAGTGGCAGAGTTACAGAGTTTTTGTTTTTTTTAGATTTTGACATTTAATTTCATGTTAACAAATTTTATTTCATATTTTGACATTTAAAACTCATGAATTTGACTTTCTTTCTAATATATTTTCCTTTAAAAACATAATTTTTCAATATCAATTTAATGTTTTGACTGTTTTGAACTAATAAATCTACCTACCTACCTACCTACCTACCTATCTATCTATCTATCTATCTATCTATCTATCATTTAGAGTTCAGTGGCCCTGAAAACAGCCTTTTGTTTGTGAAATAGTGTAGGTTGGTCACAACTAAATACCTCCAGGAGCGCTCGGCAGCCTCAGAGTTGAAATACGAGGTGAACCTCTCTCATGGCTGCTTCAGGAACCTGCTGGACTTGTTGGATCCAGGACACCCAGCTCCTGGCGCTGGTGCAAGAGTGTTCTCATCCAACAGGAAGAGACTCTTCTGGCTCCGGTGCCTCTGACAAAACCACTAATGGAGAACTTCAGAGAAAAGCAGAGAACATATGAAGTCTGAATCGTTGCAAATACTGTCATGGTGTTGACACCACACACACGAGGATTATTCAGACAAACAGTCGTTAGGTTGAGGCTCCACTCGGGATACGCTCCCACGATCATCAGGGGAGGCAAATCTTGCCTCAAATGGAGCTTAAAATCCTGTAGTGTGTGGCCGGTCTAGACTGCTGGGGGTTTTGGCACACTGAGCTCCTGTCTCTCCTGCTGTCTTTATGCCATCATGTTGAATCAAATGTGTGCAGCTTACTCAGAATCTTTATATCTTGTTCATTTACTGAACATTTATC
Organism: Cheilinus undulatus; assembly: GCF_018320785.1. NCBI lineage: Eukaryota > Metazoa > Chordata > Actinopteri > Labriformes > Labridae > Cheilinus > Cheilinus undulatus. The sequence goes on from NC_054880.1 coordinate 45,725,543, forward strand.
TCCCATATCTCATTGGATCTTCTGGATTGTTGGTGTGGATGACCTGCTGCCAACTCCATCAGCTGCAACCATCATCATCAGTCTACTTTCACCATCATCAATAATGCTAAAGTCCTTTTAGAGCTTCTGGACTCCAACTGCTAGAATAAACATGATCAGTCCTTCCACCATCATTATAGTTAATAGACCTGTTGATGATGATCAGTCTGTTTTTATTATAAATACTGGGCTATCTACTCTGCAAACGTACCATTATGAAAGGCATGGTAACAACAACTCTGGATTAGATGTTGGTGTTGTTGTCTTTCAGACTCTCTCTGCTGATGGTTGTTCAACATGAGTTAGTTCTGCTCAAAGTTCCTGCCTGTCAAAGCCAGTTTCTCCTTCTAACTATGCTAACTGTGTTAGCAAACTGCTAAACATGTGAACACCAAAAGTGGACTTCTAATGATGGATTAATGTTGGGTCTCTACAAAGTACAGTCTAGATCTGCTCTGTGTGTTAAATGCCTTGAGATTAAAAAAATGTGAGGAATTTGCTCAAAATGAAGTTTTAAATTGTAAATTCATGAATGAAACAAAGTTTTTAGGGTAAATTCCTTCATGTTTGTTCTATGACAAATGTTAATTTATCTAATATAGGAACATGAAAACTGCTCATTCACCACAGTGCTGTTAACCATCAGGTAATAGGCTGACCAGAAGCATGTGACTTTGCATGAGTCCAACCCTCTGTTCTGCTTGGTATCAAAGAACTGGATCACCTGGAGAGGACAGATTGTCTCAGTGACAGCACGCTAAATAAAATTCACTGGTTAATAATAAAGATATACTCACCTTTGGCTTTCAGGTATTTGTTTGATCTCACCTTGATGTAATCCATGTCTGTCCTCTTGATTCTTTGGAGTTAAAACTTTAATGAAAAAAAGCAGAACTCCAACAAAAGAAGACAGAAATGAACTAAAACAATCAGGTGGAAGTGGTTTTTGAGTCAATATGAGCACTAGAACATAGAGCTGGAATACCTGCTCTTTTCTAGACTGGACAGTGAAATGACAACAGACTGCATCAATCTGTTGAAAATCTGATTTTCTTCACATTTTTCATCTGTTTACTTAAAATCTTAAATCTTAACTTAAATCTTTAAAACTACTTTAATTCTATTTTTTAAAAATTGTTAAACTACACAATTAGTTTGTGTTGACATCCAAACCAGTTACCAAATACCCCCTCATCGAAGAACAAATCATTTTTTTATTGAGTAAAAAATTCAAGAACATACGTTTTTTAATTTTTAATTTTATTCTTTTTATAATTATTAAACTAGACAATCATTGTCTTTTATCATCTAAACCTGCCACCACCCACCCTCATTGGAGGACAAATAACTTTATTTGGGTAGAAAAATTTAAAAATATAGGTTTTTGATTTTAAAAAGTAGTTGAATTCTATATTTTAAATTGTTAAACTACACAATTATTACTTTTTAATCATCTAAACCCTACACCACCACCACCTCCTAACATCCGAAGCATTTTTCAAACGTCGCCTTTATGCTAACACTTCCTTAGCATTTCTGTGCACATTTAAAAATTGAACGCACTCAAACCAAAATAATACCATCTTTTCCTGAAATATCTGAAGACCAAAATCTTCAGAAAAAAATCATCAAAAATCGTCGACTGAAAACTAATATTCATAAATCTGTGAGCTAGCTAAAAAGCTAACAGGCCTAATTAGGCTAAAAACTTTATTTTAAATAAAATATAGCAAATATATATGTGTTTAAAAGCTTTTTAAATGTTTTACCCAAACAAAAACATTTAGCAGCAGTGAATCAATAAATGAAGTTAATTAAAGGTGTCTTACCATCCCAGATGTTGTCCAGAGCAGGGTCTGCTAACAGGTGCTGGGGTCTGCTGAAGGCCATTTCTAGACTCTTCATTCCACTGGAGATGAAATTAAAATCCAAAATCGTTGAAGAAAGTCCTGGAGAAGTTTCGTCGAAGGTCTCTTGAGCGCTTTCCAAAAGTTTGCTTCACAGCTAAGATTTGCAGGTCAACTGGTCAAAGTTCAAGTGCAAAAGGGCAGAGTGGAGGGTTCCCCGGCCCTATATGCCCTCGGCTGGGATGTTTCCATGACGACAGATGACGTGCGCGTGCGTGAGCGCAAGCACGCAGAGAGAAATGATAAAAATCTTTCCTAAAGTATTATTTTACCTTGTTTTCCTTTCATTTAGCCTATAATTATTCATCAAAGTTTATAAGTAGATCTACCTTTAAATTTGTTTGGAACATTTTTCTTTTCATTTTTTATAAATATCATGAAGCCGCGAGACGCCAGAATTATATTTTTGATTTCCTCTTAATTTCATCCTGGCATATTACAATCAAAAGTTTAAACTGTTCCCTTCTCGTGGACAAATATATTCTGCCCTTGTTTAAAGAAAACTGTTTGAAACAGTTCCCCACCACAGAGTCGGCCTTTTATTTACATGCAGATAACTGAGTCTCATATTGATTCAAATGGTGCAGGTAAAGCATGCATGAAAATACATTTTCATCATTTTTCAGACTCATAAATTAATCCTCAGCAAAATTCTTCAACCAAGGAAGGTCTGATAGCTCAAATACTTGCCAGAAAAATCTCGTTTTTTGGAAACGAGATCTTCAACCTTTAAACGAAATTAAAAGAAAAAAAAATTTTGCATAAATGTTGTTTTGTATCACATTTGATACTTAAGGTGTTTGTTTTTGACATTTTTATTGTTTAGAATTGGGCACAAAATGTTTTTAAGGAATTGACTGATCATGTTGATGAGGCAGAGGTCTCACAAATATGATACAATTGGCCAGAGTCATTTTTTGCGGATCTGCTGTTTTGTATTGGAGTATATTTATCATGGCTTTTAGCTCAGTTGGCTTTATAGCACTGGAGAGAAACTGGAAATTTAATTTTACATTTGTTAGATAAATTTTATATTCATAAACGTCAGAGCTCTCCAAACTTAACCCTCTTTTTGTGCCTTTAAAAAGAGTATCAGCAGATATTTTCTGCAGATATTTACAGCTGATATTTTGGATATAAAAAGCTGAAGTCTTTATTCATCATCATTCATTAAACTTTAAAATGTGTTTGATGGACTGAAGTTTTTAAATATCTGCATCAGCTAAAATAATCTGTGTGTAGCCTTCCCACCGCTCTATCTGTCTAAGATGTTGAAGTTTACCTTACTAGAATGGTGGGTAGGTGGGTTCGTTTAGGTTTTAAGGTAGCTACCCAAAGGCTTACCTGTTGCAGTTTAAAACACTCAAAACACATGAAATGACCTGGAGCCACACTCTATGTTGGTCAGTCACTTATATAAAGATAAACTGAAACCAGACAACGTGGTTATAGAAGAAAAGAATATTACATTTTACTGCAGGATTCTTCACAGTACAAAATAAGACACTTTTGAGACTTGCAAAATGGCTGAAAAAAACACTGTCCTTGAAGGTCTGTAACCTAACTCCTATTTTAAGTGTCTCTTAAATTTCAAACCCTCTTTTAAGTCATTTCTAAATCAGGATGTAGGCAGATAAACAAAATACTTCTCTAAGTTCTTTCAAACAAATATAACAACACTTTAACCTCTTAGTCTCTCTGGGCCCACTCACACACACACTCAAAGAAAAAAAAACGTTGCAGGCCTGTGAAGTTCCGATGCGTTGCGGCCGTTTTTACTCCTCTGTTCCCACAGCAGATTACAGTCACATACCCTTCACTCCAGCTCCTCCATGTGCAGCCGGGTCCAGGCAGTCTCCTCCTCAGGTAGAAACACCACCGGTCACTCACCGCTGCAGCTCCCGAGCAGCGGAGTCCAGCTCCGTGGATAAGTCAGTCCTTCCTGGTTGGCAGCTCCAACGGCAAAACTCCGACTTGCTTCTAGCTAAAAGTCCTCAAGCACACACACACGAATTATCGCCTCACTAACGTCCGGTTAACTGAGGAATGTGGGTTAGCATTGGACTCTAGAAGGTTCTTTCAGTTTCTTCAACACAAAATAAACTTACAAAACATGCTAACAGGCTAGCAAAAAGAACATAAGCCCGCTAACACAACCGTCCACCATTGTTCCTCTTTCCGTCTCCCTCCCCCTGTGTCACAGCTCTCCTAGCAACCGGCCACCTACACTGACCAATCCTGAAGCAGAGCAAAATCACATGTCCATTCTCGCGATACTTCACATTACGCTACATTCTTTTACACAAAAACTAAAAATACATCTGTTCTATTATTATTTCCCTCTTTTTTTCCTTTTAAAGACTTTTATACTTTTTTCCCTTTTCTTTTCTGTTATTCAGACATTCGAATCTTGAAAACATTACACATACATAAAAATTTAATCTTTAACCCCTTATTTATTTCACCGGGCTACACCCCCTTCTGGAACGTTTTGATGTCCCCATCAAACCTATCTAGATAACTTGAATTTGTATGAACTGGCTAGGGAGGTGTAAGCTAAAACAGTTTGGGCACAACGCCATGGGATGGCACCAGACAGTGTTGCAGGGTCGACATCTTGGATCTCTGTAGATTCCGCTTCCAACCAGCACACCATGGCTCAGAACAGTTAACGGCTGATCGGACGGTCTGCCCAACTCATCATAAGTTAGTCGAACCACTGGTCTGTGCACTCTCCTGGAGCAATGGTCTTGAAAATCAGTTTCTTCAGCCACCTCGTCCTCATTATCATCCACTCTTCTTTCTGAAACACTTCCTGTGTCTGCTTCATCAGGGAAAGGCTGATCAGCGACTGGATCATTAACAGTCTCAACAGGTAAGTTAACATCAGGTGCTTGCCCAGCTGCAGGAGCATGCTGGTCTCCATCAATGACTTGATTTAGCTGCCTTGCGACAAACTCTGGCTGTGTCACAAGATCTCTCCACACAGGTGTCAGTGGTCTTGGTGGGCCTATATCCTCATAATCTGACTCAGAAGAAGATGGGACATAGTCAATGGTAGTATTTGTCTGGTTTGAAACATGTCTCCGTGCTCTAGTCACAGGTCCTTGTGGCTGTTCTGACTCATCTTTATCTTCAGGCAGTCTTACAAGATAGCCAATGGGCAGAAGATGATTTCTGTGCACGGTTTCTACAACTCCTTTTCCCCCTTCAGGATTCACCTGGTATACAGGAAGGTTTAGCGTTTTTCAACAACAATGTATGGCGTTGATCTCCATTTATCATTCAACTTGTGTTTTCCAGTGACACCAAAGTTTCTCAAAAGCACACGGTCTCTGTCGGCTAAGACTTGTACCTTTACTAGTCTGTCATGTGCCTTTTTGTTTTTCATGTAATTTTTTTCAGCAGCTGCAGTAGCAAGTTGATAGGCTTTTTGAAGACTTGCTCTGAGCTTGATAACATACTGCTGGTAAGGCACACTCCTATCACTTCCCTCGCACACTCCAAAACAAACATCAACTGGCAGACGAGCTTCACGCCCGAACATCAGCAGGTGAGGAGAGTACCCAGTTGCGTCATTTTTGGTGCAATTGTAGGCGTGGACAAGCTGACTGATGTTCTGACTCCACTTCTGCTTCTGCTTCGGGTCTAGAGTTCCGAGCATGGACAAGAGGGTCCTATTAAAACGTTCTGGTGGGGGATCTCCTTGAGGACGGTAGGGTGTAGTTCTTGACTTATGAATTCCTAACATTCTCAGGAGGTCTTGAATCAGTTTACTTTCAAAATCTCGCCCTTGATCCGAATGGATCCTTGCAGGAAGTCCATACTGCACAAAGTACCGTTCACACAAGATCTTGGCTACGGTTGAGGCTTTCTAGTCTTTCGCAGGGAAAGCTTGGGCGTATCTGGTGTAATGATCAGTAATAAGGATATTGGCAAATCCTTGAAAGTCAGGTTCGAGGAACAGAAAATCAATACACACAAGGTCAAGAGGACCTCTGCTTGTGATCTGATTCAAAGGCGCAGCTCTCTGGGGTTGTGCTTTGCTTGCAATGCATCTACCACAGTTCTTCACATAGCTCTGGATCTCAACACCCATCTTAGGCCAGTAGAATCTATCTTGAATGAGTTCAGTTGTCTTCTCCACTCCTAGGTGTCCTGACTCATCATGGAGGGATTTGAGAACCATGGGGACGTACTCTGCTGGTAAGACGAGCTGACGCACTTCTGTGCCATGTGGTCACTCGATAAAGAAGTTTATCAGCTACCTGTAGCTTGTGTGCCTCTCTGTGGAGCAGGGTTACTCAGGGATCTTCACCCCTCACAGAGTGAAACTGTTTGTTTTCTCTGACAGCCTTCTTTACAGGAGCGATGACCAAGTCACTGTTTTGGGATCTGACCAAGTCGTTGTGGGTTATCTGGTTGAGGCAACCAAAATCAAGACGTGTGGGGAAAGCATAACATTCAGGGATGGCGTCTGGAGAAATGCCCAATAGATCTGCACAGTAGGGGAACTCACTTGACTTTCCACACCTAGCTTGCTTACAGAGTGCTTTTACACTTTCAGGGGTTATGCTTTGCCACTCAGAGTCATCTTTTGAGAAGGGGTTTTGTGACAATGAATCTGCATCAATGTTGCTGCTTCCAGGTCGATATCGGAGGGAAAAGTTGTAAGTGGCCAGGGCAGCAAGCCAGCGATGACCTGTAGCATTTAACTTGGCTGTAGTGAGGATATATGTAAGGGGGTTGTTATCAGTCCTCACAAGAAACTGGGCTCCGTACAAATAGTCATGAAATTTATCGACCACAGCCCACTTGAGTGCCAGGAATTCAAGCTGGTGCACTGGGTAGTTCTTTTCAGACGAACTGAGCTTTCTGCTGGCGAAGGCAACTGGTCTCAAACCTTCCGGATGTTCTTTGTTTAGCACAGCACCCAAACCATGAAGACTGGCGTCGATGTGTAAGACATAGGGCTTGGACGGATCAGCAAATGCTAATACGGGAGCTTTTGTGAGACACTGGATGATTTTCTGGAAAGATTCCGTACAGGACTGATCCCACCTGTCTCCAAAGAGCTCATTCACTTTGTAGTAGGTCTTTTCAGGTACCACTGTTGCTTTCCTCTTCTTCTGGGTTGGAGGGTAACCTTTGCAGAGCTCTGTGAGTGGTCTGACGATGATGGAGTAGTTCTTTAGAAAACGTTGATAGTACCCACAGAAACCCAGGAATGACTGCAAAGAAGGGAGATCTCTGGGCTGTTTCCAGTGGGTTACCGCTTCAACTTCAGCTGGATCGGTGACAATGCCATGCTCTGACACAATGTGTCCAACGTAGGTAACTTGCAGCCGACAGAACTGACTCTTGTCTATCAACAACTTCAGACCAGCTTCCTCCAGCCTGTCGAGCACCTTTAAGAGTCTGTGTTCGTGTTCTTCCAGGTACTTCCCGAACACGATCAGGTCATCCAAGTACACTATGACCTCCAGCATGTGCATGTCCCCAACTGCCTTCTCCATCAGTCTTTGAAAAGTCGCAGAGGCTCCGGTGATCCCCTGTGGCATCCTCTCAAACTGATAAAACCCTAAAGGACAGATGAAGGCAGTTTTCTCTTTATCCTCCTCTGACATTGGAATCTGGTAGTAACCACTGCGCAAATCCAAAAATTGAAAACCACTTGCTTCCAGTCAGACAGTCCAATGCATCATCAATACGTGGCACTGTATACTGATCAGGGATTGTTCTGCAGTTGAGTGTATGGTAATCCACGCACATGCGGAGTTTTCCAGATTTCTTTCGTGCTAAGACGATAGGTGAAGCATAAGGGCTTCTTGATTCTTTTATTATCCCTGCTGCCAGAAGCCCTTGAAGGTGGCGACGAAGGTCATCCAAGTCAGCAGGAGATACACGACGAGACCTTTCTCTGAATGGGGTATTGTCTGTTAGTCTGATATGATGTTCCACTCCCTTGGCTAAGCCAACATCCCATTCATCAGTTGAGAAGACATTGGATCTCTGAGACAGTTTCTGTTGTAGTCGTTGTTTCCACTCATTGGGAATGGGGGAATCTCCAAAATCAAACAGACACATCAATCTTGGTATGGGTGTCTGACTCTGAGGTAGGAATTTCAGTCACAATATCAGCTAGATGTAGATGAGCAATTATTGTGCCTTTTGGAATGGCTGTGGGCTTCAGGAACTCATTTCTCAAAAGCACAGGGAACTTGTTCTCATCCATCATCTTTGAGAACAGGACTGTGGGCTGAATTAACACACTTGGGGGGAAAGCAGGTGATGACGCACGCTCTGTGATGAGGATGCTGTCCTCCAAGTTCTGTGTTTCTTTCACTTTGCAAATGGCTATGAACTCACTACCAGCAAGTATGACCAGTGGACCCGGACCTGGCCATTTTACTTCAGCTACTGGGCTATCATCAGGTTCAACACTGCGAGACTGAGGGATGGGTGAGTGACTGACCTTTGGCTCAGATACACACACCCTCAGGGACTGTACAGGGTCTGAGGTTGCAGGGGCTTTCTTGGAAGTAAGTGCTCTGACTCTCTCGACATTGGTTCCAACAAGCACCGGAGTGTAACCGGAGCAACGGAGGTCTGGACACACCAAAGCAAGAACAGGAACGGGTTTGTTGCTCTTACCAGGAGTCTTCTCTGGAAACTCTAGGATAATCTGAAGGTAGCCTAGGTAAGGATAGCTACTCTCCTCTTCACTGAGGCCCCAGAGGTCTAAACCACTGAGAGGATGCAAGGGTACATGGGACAAATGCTCCATATGCCAGGTGTCAAAAACAATGGTCACCTGTGATCCACTGTCAAGAAGAGCACTGCAGGGGATACCATTTACTTTTGCTCTGCTGTTGAGAGTGGCCCTACCAGTCCTTCTGGTAAACCGTCTGCCATGATGTTCACTGCAGTTGTCTTAACACTGGCATGGTCGTTGGTCTTCTCGGTAGTAGGGTTTTTCCGTGCAGACTTTAGTTTCTTTTGAGTTTGGATTAACTTCTGTATCACTTTTTGGTAGTTTTCAGGTGAAATACATTTAGTGGAGATATGCCCCTCCTCACCACAGCAGTAACAAAAGAAATCAGCGGTGTCTTTTTGTGCTGGTGGTCTTCGCGTAAAATGCACAGAGGGGGGTCTCTCTGCTAGAGCTTACTGAATCAGGTGCTGTGGTAGGCGTAATAGGCATGCTTGACACTTGCTTTCTTAGCTTCACAACTTCTTTCTTTAAAGCTTGAAGGCTTTTGTCATCTGAGCTTTCCACTGTTGTGGCTACAGTGGGCAGCTGCCCTGGACTGAGAGTACTTGGTACCACTGACGAGACTGAGAGCTCATTTAATTTTGACCTGATTTCTTGGAGTTCATTTCTGAGATCTCTTAGTTCAGGATCAGCTGGTGTGGTGGCACTCTTGACATGCACAAGTCTGTTTGGAGCTAACCTTTTGCGAGATGCTTCGTACTCCTCTTCAGTGCGTACCTCATTTAGCAGTTGCAGAAAGGTAGGTGGGTTGCCTCTTCTCTCTCTTAGTCTTAGACTCAAAAGCATCAGATCAGATTTGACAGCCCCTTTAATGAGTTGGTCTAAACGTGCCTTGTCAATAGAAACAGCTGGTAAGCCACCCTTTTGAAAAACTTTGTTCAGGACTCTTTCCATTCTTCTCAGAAACTCAGAAAGTTTTTCACCTGACTGCTGGCTGAGCATGTGGAAAGCAAAGTAGAGCTCCTCACCGTTTTCGGGTGTGCCAAAAGTGTTCTCAATGACATCAATGTATTCTGCAGCGGTTGCATCTGGGTTGTTAAACCACACAGCTTGTAAGATCTCTGAGGCAGAACCTTTTACACTTTCCATTATTCTCATTTTCTTTTCTCTGTCTGGGCGATCAAACTCTTCGATCATTAGTCGAGCTTGTTCTATCCAGCTATCCAACTGCTCTTCTCCAGGAGGTACAGGAACGGTACCTGAGAAAACTTGCAGCCTCCTGTAGGGACTACTTTCAGGACTGAGCTTAGATGCTTTCTGTAAAATGTCTCCCACTGCTCTGATGATAGCTTCAGGACTGGATGTCCGGAGTGGGGGGACAGGAACTTGCTGTGGCTCCTGTGCAGCACTACTTGGTTCTGCAGGGGGTACATGTTCCTCTTCAGAGGGCCCAAAGATCCTCCATGCAAGCGTACTGCCTTCTGGTAACACATCTAGTGGTATGGCTTTTGTGTTAACTTTCTCTATGCATTCACATAATACTGTCAGACACTGAGATTCGGGATCATACATCCTGCCTCTGACTTTAACTCACCCAAGAGCTTTAATGGTCTGCAGGGTTTCCTCCATGTCTCCATGTCTTTAAGTATCTCTTAAATTTTAAACCCTCTTTTAAGTCATTTCTAAATCAGGATATAGGCAGATAAACAAAATACTTCTCTTAAGTTCTTTCAAACAAATATAACAACACTTTAACCTCTTAGTCTCTCTGGGCCCACTCACACACACACTCAAAGAAAAAAAAACGTTGCAGGCCTGTGAAGTTCCGATGCGTTGCGGCCGTTTTTACTCCTCTGTCCCCACAGCAGATTACAGTCACATACCCTTCACTCCAGCTCCTCCTTGTGCAGCCGGGTCCAGAATCTTGAATCTAGAATCTTGAAAACATTACACATACATAAAAATGTAATCTTTAACCCCTTATTTATTCCACTGGGCTTCATGTGTATCAGATATCAGCATAAATCCATTAGCATGCATCCCTAGTCTTAAGAGCTGTGTCTCCAACCGTTTTTCTCTTTTCCGTCTGACTGTCCACCTTCTGTTCCTACAGGCGCCTGCTGACACCTAGTGGACATTTTTATAACTACACCATAAACAACAACATTTACTTACTAACTGAAGATACATGTGTGCTGAAGGCAATAGAAATAATGAGATCTCCCGCAGAAGTATTTTTAAGACACTGTGGCTCCTGGACGAGCTTGAGTACTGCTGCTGTAGGCTGTTTTCACATTAATCTGCTGAAAGTGGGAAGTTTCTCTGTGCTCATTGAAAACCAAAATGATTAGTCAGTTAATTGATTTGCTGCCAGCTATTTTGATTATGTAATTGTTGCAGCATTATATCAGTTTGTTTAATCATTTTTGTATTTTGAAATGACAAAAAATTATTTGTAGTTTAATTAACTACATTTCTAGTCCTATATTTTCTTATTATTTGTATTTTGTTACATTTTTAGCAAGTATTTGTAACAACATACTTTTAGATGTATTTGTGCCCATCTCTGCGTGTTCATTATTCATAGATGTTTCTCAGTAATGTTAAACTTTTTCTGAGATGAGTTTTTTCTTACATGAACTCTAACTGGCTAGATTAGTTTATTGTAAGAAACATGAGAAAATCCAGCCTGAATAAACTCAGTACACTGCATTTAATTTAATGTTGTATCTATTAATCACTTTAAAACACAGTACTTAAATACAAACACAACTTTTTTTAATATATATATTTTTAATCTGCAAGTGTAGAAATGAATGAGATTTTGTTATGACTTTAACATCTAAGTATTAAAAATGCTACAGTGAAATAACATGGAGAATCAGAGGATACCTAGAGACCCCCAGTACAAGAATATGCTGGGATTTTCTGATAACAACTACTGCTAACAATCTGATTTTGTTATTTTATGGAATTTTGAAAACTGGAATATATGTTTGTGCTCTGCTATGTCTGTCATTATTTTAAAAATGCTCCAGTAATAAAAGAACAATAAGGTACGGAAAATGTCTGCATTTCTACAAAGCAAAATAACAAAATATATTAACTGTCCCGTTTTAAACAACCTGCCTATCATTCAAGTATAAGTTGGATTTCTGACTTGCACTTGAAGGCACCATGACGTCTCACAGAGAAAACGTTTTAATGAGGTCCACCTGAAACAGCACGACTGACCGTGATGGGGGGAGGGGGGGGTTACAAGAAAAAAACAAATGGCCTACTGCCTATACACACAAGAGGTTCAGAGAGCATGCACAGAGACAGCCATAAGGTCACAGGTACATCAAGTTTTCATGAAATATCCAGATTAGAGTAAACATAAGTACAGAGGTGTGGTATGACTTTGTGCATCTAGAGCAGTGTTACTGATCCCTGCTGAAATATCTTTCAGGGTTCCTGCAGACCCTCAAAAGTCTTAAATTGGACTTTTGAAATTTAAGGCCATAGAAAATCTTTAAAAAGTCTTAATTCACTTCTGAGAAATCTTAAATTTGAGAAGGGCCATTGACTAATATGTCTAAGCTGAATGTAATGAAACAGAGATGGTTGTGCTGCTGTAGGTTGTGGAAACAGCAAAACCTTACATGGGACTAAGAGCTTTAAACTTGATAAAACCATGTGTTAACCTTTTAAAACTCTGCTGACAGAAAACCAACAGAAGACATCTGCAGTGGGTAAATCTGGCACAACTTCAACTTCCACGGTGCACGCAGGATGAGGAAAACCAACTAGAAGATCAACAGAAGGCCAGGTACAGCAGCACCGTGATGACCTCAGCACTGCAGAACAGGAGCAGTTTATTGATGTCAGAGTCATGCAGGGGCAGTTAGAGTCCACGTTTCTACATCATGGATGGAAAAAGAGCCGTGGTAAGAAGGAGAGCTCTGACCACACCACTCCCTTTAGCAGGGCTGTCAGACTCAGTCACAGCAGGGGCCGGATTCTGGATTTAGGTCTAACCTGAGGGCCTAACAGGGTCAACATTTAACCATTAACTGTCAACCTCATTTTCACCAATAAAACATAAATAATAAAAACAACACTGATGATGAAACATTTGGAAATTCAAAAAAGTTAAAATGTTAAGTTTAAAGGCTCAAATCTGAGATAAATTTCCAATTTATTAGTTCACAAGGTCAGAACACGATATAAAAAATAGAAAAAACTGTTTTAAAAGAGCAAATATATGAGGAGAAAGTTAAAATCATAAGTTTGAAAGGTGAAAATATGAGATCAATTATGAAATCATGAGTTTAAGAGTCAAAATACGACTTAAAATTTTAAATTGTGAGTCTAATAGGTCAAAATATAGGATTAAAAATCCACAAATTAGGAGCTGAAAATGTCAAAATATGAACTAGAATTCAAAATGATGACTTAAAAATTAAAAATATGACTTAAATTCAAAACTGGGCGTGTAAAAGATCAAAATATGATATAACAAGTAAAAACTATTCATTTAAAAAGTCAAAATATGAGAAAAAATTGGAATCATATTTTAAAAAGTCAAAATATGGGATTAAAAAGTTGAAGTAATGAGCTGAAAAGGTCAAAATATGACTTAAAGTTTAACATTGGGAATCTAAAAGATAAAAATGTGACATAAAGTCCAAATCATGAGTTGTAAAGGTCAAAGTATGGATTGAAAAGTCAAAATCATAAGTTTGAGTCGTAATCTTGACATCAAAATTGAAAATATGAAATAAAAACACTTATTTCTTTCCCCACATTCTTGACTTTTTAGGAAATCTTTCTTACTCTTTACTTTTTCAGATTTTTATGGCTTTAAAAGGATGTTTTAAACAATGAAGCTGAAGTTTACATCATTATACTGGAGGAAATCTGCAGACCTCATACTGGTGTGCCAGTTATTATACAAATATGATGTGATCTTACAGGCCGGAAATAATCGTTCCATGGGCTGGATTTGGCCCCCGGGCCTTGAGTTTGACACCCGTGCTCTTTAGCAACATCCTACCAGTGTGAGATAGGTTTTTCTACCATCGCCTCAATCAAGACAAACAACAAAGCTGGACATTGACAATGAACTGAGAGTGGTGGCCTCACAGCTGCGGCCAGGACCTGAGAATAATAATAATAACTATAATAATAATAACTTTATTTATAGAGCACTTTTAAAAACAAAGGCTTACAGAATGCTTTGACATGGTTAAGCTACGCAGCTCAGGACCAACGGGTGGTGGTCCCTGAAATTCCTGCAGAATGGAACTAAAAAGCTTTAAAAATGTTCATGAAGTATCTGTATCTGTTTTAAAGGCTTTGTTCCTCTTCAAAGAGTCAGATTTTTAAACTCTAAGGTGAATGTTGGTGTTTCTACAAAATGAGGGTTCTATGATGCAGTAAATCACTGATCATCAACTGGCGGCCCAGGGGCCAAATCAGGCCCCCCACAGCTTCCTGTCCGGCCCCGAGAAGATCATCAAATTCAGAAAAGCAGGAAAATAAAATTTTGTGGTTTTAAGAGCATCTTTTGGCTTTAAATGTCTGCAGCTGTCGAATCCATCCCAAAAACAATAAATATTGAAATAGTTTTAGAATGACTTCACATTTGATCTGTTTTTACAGACATAAACTTGCCAGCCATTATTAGTAAATATTTAAAAAAATGTGTTAAAACAGGCAAAAATGGCCAGATAAAGTGGTTAGAGAGGGCGATAAGCACCCAAATGGGTTGTGGAGCAGCACAAAGGGACAAAGGTTTACAGGAAAAGTGGTGAAAAGAGGTTAAAATGTGGCAAACCACCTGCATATCAAAAATGGGTTAAAAGTGGCAAAAAGGTTGAAAAAAGTAATATAAAGTGGCAGAAATGGATAAAAGAGGGATAAAACAGGCAGGAAAAGTGGTTTAACTATCTTTAGTGTGGACCAATAAAGACACTTAAATTTCGCTCTAATGTTAGTTTAATAAACAGTCAGTTTTGATGAGTACTGTACTTCTGTTGCTTTGTCGCATTGACAAAAGTTCACCACTAGATGGCACCAAAGTCACGATAAATTCAATTTCTACATCTCAAAAACATTTTGATCATTTCTGTTGACCAGAGTAATCAGAGTAAAGTGACATTATTCCATGGTATTATGGGCTGGAGAGGATGTGGAAACAGGGACAGTCATGCACATCGCTCTTGCTGTTTGTTTACTGTGATCATCTTTAAGGTGAACTCCTCCATCACCCTCACTTTGGACCAGCCAGGCTGTTTCTGTCCCACCAAACAAAGACAGGAAGCATGCTATGGTATACATATCAGAGGAAATTCAAGAATCAAAGTTCACCAGGAAGGAGAAATAATTTCTATTCATCCGTCCTCGTGTATTTATTCAGGCTTTAAGTATCCAGTCAGAGAGGAATAAACTCCTTAAGAATATAAACAGGTGCTTTCTGATAACTGTAGTCAGGAGAAACACATGAAGGTAAATGTAGCTGATTAATATTACCCAGGCCAGTCTGCAGACACCTGTCAGTGCTGCCAAATAGTTCTGAGGACAAAACAAACTGCCACTCTCACAGAAACCTACAGTGATTAATAGGAAATGAGATTTATTTTAGGACACCTCATCACAGACGCTTTGTCTGGTTTCCTGTGACCTTGTCTGCAGCAGCATGTTTTATATTCAGGTTTGTGTTTGTGTTGCCAACTGCTCCTGAGGAGGGGAAATCCTGTCCAACCCTTCAACCTGCTCTGATAACAACGCTGGCCTTTAGTGACGTCCAGGACAACCAATGCTAAATCCCCTTCACATCTCACGCACTGAACAGCTCTAATCTTTGTTTGAACAGGCAACCGGTACAGAAACGTGAGGGTAGCACAGAAGTGGATGCTCTGAAATATTATTCCCCCAGAAATCTCAGAAAAGGGAAACTCTGACGTCAGAAATTTCCCAGACTTATACAGAAGGCTTTAATTGTCCCATTTATCCCATTTTTGCCCTTTTTAACCATTTTTTCACCACTTTTCGCCCATTTTAGCTACCTTTGCCATTACGTACCCCTTTCTTCCTATTTTCTGGCCCATTTTTGCCGCTCCTTTTTGTCACTTTTATCACATTTTTGGCACATTATTGCCACTTTTTCACCACTTTTTGCTCAATTAAACTACCTTTTGCCACTAAATTCCACTGGTTTTCTATTTTTTGCCCTGTTTTGCCACTCTTGACTGCATCCTGCCCATTTTAGTCACTTTTCTCTCATTTTTTTGCCACCTTTTTGCCACTTTTGTACCATTTTAGCCACTTTTAAACCATTTTTTCACCACTTTTCGCCCATTTTAGCTACCTTTGCCATTAAATACCACTTGTTTCCTCGTTTCTTGCCCTCGTTTTGGAACTTCTTATTGCCACTTTTAGCCAATTTTTCCTACTTTTTCACCACCTTTGGCCATTTAAGCTACCTTTTGCCACTAAATTCCACTGGTTTCCTATTTTTTGCCCTGTTTTGCCACTCTTGACTGCATTTTGCCCATTTTAGTCACTTTTCTCTCATTTTTCTGCCACCTTTTTGCCACTTTTGGACCATTTTTGCCACTTTTCATCTTTTTTTTCACCACTTTTTGCCTATTTAAGCTATCTTTGCCATTAAGTACCCATTTTTGCCTATTTTTTGCCGATTTTTGTCACTTTTCACAATTTTTTCATCACTTCTTGTCCATTTAAGCTACCTTTTGCCACTAAATTCCACTGGTTTCCTATTTTCTGCCCTGTTTTGCCGCTCTTGACTGCATTTTGCCCATTTTAGTCACTTTTTCTTTGCCAGGTTTTTGCCACTTTTGGACCATTTATGCCACCTTTAACTTATTTGTATTCCTACTTAAGCTGTTTTTGCCACTTTTCACTACTTAGATTGCGGCTCTTGAAAAGGTTTTTTCAACATTTTGGCTCTGTGGTTGAGCAGGGTTGAGTAACACTGCTCTAGCAGTACTTTAGAACCATCTTTAAAATGACAGTGAACCTGCAAACACTGCACAGACAGATGATGACTGCTCATCACATTTGCGTGCACATACACAAACACAGATGGCTGCAGCTTTAGACTGAAATACTCTCGCTAAAGTTGCTCTTTGTGTTTCATGACTGGAAAACCTGAGTCATGCTTGTTCGACACATCATCTCTCATCTAACGAAGGCTTTGTTTGATCACACTGTAATGCATTCCAGCATGCAGAACAGATGCTTTGATAATTTACATGTATCATCATCATTACACATAAGGGTGAAAGATTTATCGTCCACCACACTCATTCTCAAACAAACATGCGTTGTTTTTCCCTGTAAGTTTGTTCAAAACGTGACCATTTCAACTCGTGTAGTCCATCTGGAGTCATGCAAACATAATACTGTGTTCAGTCTGACAAGAATCTTACATCCATGATCATTTTTTACTGCAGCTAATCAGCAAACCTGCCACTTGGATGTCATCTAAAAGGTTGCTAATGCTGCAAACAAAGGCAATAGTTGATGCAAAACAACAAAGTTGTCACAGTTACTTGGTAACAAAGGAGTTGTTAACCAGGAAGTTCATTAACCTATAAAATTAGCACTGATACAAGCAGGCCCGCTCCTACCTATATGCAGACTATGTGTGCCCGTAGGGCAGGGGTGTCAAACTCAATCAGCAGGATTTAACCGTAAACTGTCATTTGCACCAGTAAAAAATAATTATAACTAATGCTTAATGGTTTTCAGATTTAAAAAAGTCAAAATTATAAGTTTAATGGCTCAAAATCTGAGATGAAAATCAAACTTATTAGTTCAAAAGGTTAAAATTTAAAGTCAAAATACTGATTTTAAAGGGCAAATATTATAAGATTCAAATCACTGTTCTGCTTGACAGACTCTTTCACAAAAATGCATTTTTCTCAGCTTTCTAGAAAAAAGTGGTCTTTTTGGTGAAAATAGCCTCTATTCAACTTCAGATAAATCAAGAGCTGAACAAGATGCAAACAAACATTTTTTTCCATGATGAAATAGAGAGTTTCTTCTTTCATTTGAGCTCTTTGGTGTTTTCAGAGTCAGAGTACAAAATATTCTGTGGGTCTTGAAAGATGACTCAAAATGGCCAAAAGCGCTGGCACAAGCCACTTTCCATTTTATAAAAAGGCTGGCACTCAATGAGTTAATAAGCCGTGATTAATCATGATTAATGATTAATCATGATTAATCTCAGCGTAGTGATGTGATTACATTTTTGAATTGTGAGTCTAAAAGGTCAAAATGTGGGATAAAATGTCAAAGTTAGGAGTTGAAAAGGTCCAATTATGACTTTAAATTCACAACTGTGAATTTAAAAGGTTGAATTTTAAAATAAAATTTAAAAATTATGAATTTAAAATTATGAAATACAAAGTCAAACAATAAATTTGTGAGATGCAAAAATTGAAAATATAAAATGAAAACACATTGATTTCTTTTCCACATTCCTGACTTTTTATCTGAATATTTTTACTCTTTACTTTTTCACATTTAAAGGTTAAGTTTACATGTTTAGACTGTAGTAAATCTGCTGACCTCATACCAGCGGGACAATTATAATAGAAATATAATATGATCTTGTGGGCCGGGTACAACAGTACCACGGGTTGGATTTGGCCCCCAGGCCTTAAGTTTGACACTCCTGGTGGAGGGCCTCATGACTGGGGGCCTCACTTTTAAGTGCTGGGGGCCTCATATCAGAATCTCCTGAGGGCCTCTCTTTGGACAGACGCGGCCCTGGATACAA
Source organism: Cheilinus undulatus (assembly GCF_018320785.1). Classification (NCBI taxonomy): domain Eukaryota; kingdom Metazoa; phylum Chordata; class Actinopteri; order Labriformes; family Labridae; genus Cheilinus; species Cheilinus undulatus. The sequence continues at coordinate 45,743,997 of NC_054880.1, forward strand.
GGTTACAAGAAGAGGGAAATGAAGCGGTAGTTCACAGAGGAATGAATTAGAAACCCTTTGATAATAAGGGACTGTGTAAGGATCTAAACTTGGAACAAAAAGTGAAGAAATTTGTGTTTGGTATATTATTTCTTTGTTGTAATGATGCTTCTTGGCTTCTTCTTCTCTTTCTCTTTTAAATGGAGCCACATTAGTAAGGAATATGCGTTTGTGGGATGAGCAGCAGAGCTGAGTATGTGGGCTGTACTCATGAAAATTTGCCAAATCTTCTCTGCATCATTGAAGGAAATCTTAAAGCAGAGACATTGAGATGAGATTCTGCAACCAGTGGTTCTCCCATATTTCCAGTCTGGGTCCAAACTCTATCCTCCAAGACGACGACGCTGCCCCCACAGAGCGGGGTTTATCAGAGATGACCTCCAGAATTTGGGGGTAGAAATGATGGGATGTCCTGCCAGCAGTCCTGACCTCAGCACCATTGAACACTCGTGGGACCAGTTTGGGTGTGCTGTTGGTGCCAGAGTGACCAACACAACCACGCTGGCTGACTGGTGACTAATGCTGGTTGAAGAATGGGATGCCATCCCACAACAGTGTGTGACCAGGCTGGTGACCAGCATGAGGAGGAGGAGCCAGGCTGGTGACCAGCATGAGGAGGAGGAGCCAGGCTGGTGACCAGCATGAGGAGGAGGAGCCAGGCTGGTGACCAGCATGAGGAGGAGGAGCCAGGCTGTTGTGGCTGTGTATGGTTCTTCCACATGCTGCTGAAGCTCCTGTTTGTTAAAAAAAAAAAAAGTTGCATTTATTAATTTGAAATGTGTTAATTCATTTAATTGTTCCTTGTTTCCTCAGACTTCAATCATCCAATCCACCAAATACAAAAGTCGATGGTAGAATCAGCTGTGTGGCTTTGGCAGAGAAGCTTAGGTATATTTTTGCAACCCTTATACTCAGCTCTGCTGCTCATCCCACAAATGCATGATCCTTACAAATGTGACACCATTTGAAAAAAGGAAATAAACAGGCTTTCAAACAGTATAGCATTTACTGCCAAGAAGCATTGTTACAACAAAGAAATAATCCACCAAACACAAATTTCCTTACATTTTATGCTAAGTTTAGTTATCCTGGTAAAAATAAGGAACTTACAGCTGGTTAGCCATTAGTTTACATGTAGCTGCAGAGAAACATCTCAAAGTTTGAGTCATTATTAGGAGCAAATGAGGTCCTGACTGCTAGTTAAAGGTGCAGTGTGTGAAACTGGGGGATATCAGTGACATCCAACAGACTCTCGATTGTGATTCTTACTTCTGGATGCACCAGTGGTCACCAGTGGAACTGGGGAAAATGGATTCCTGTTATTTGGTCTCTTCTGTGGCACTGTAGAAACATGGAAGGTGCAAATACATCTCTTTATTCTAAGTTAATAACATAAAGCAGTTTAATATACTCCAGTCATGAAACACTACTTTGGCTCAGCCTAGTTCTGAATATTATGTTGCATTTTTACCAGGTTTATTCTGTTAAATGCTACAAGGCTAAATATTACACTCTGCATCTTTAAATGGTAAATGGCCTTAGGCTTTTATACTCATCTGATTACTTACAGCACTTTTTACACTGCAGGCCACTTACCCATTCACTCAGCATTCACACTGACAATGAAGGCTGAATCAGTATTAACTAATCCCAATCATACAGGTCCATATTTATCATTCATTCATCACTGACACAGCAGAGGGGGCAAACTGGAATTCAGTGTCTTGTCCAAGCACACGATATGTGGTTGCAGGAGCTGGGGATCGAACCTCCGACCTTCTGGTTGAGAGGAAACCGCCTCTTCCTACTGATCCACAACTGATCTCACTGGACACCCTAAGCTCTGTCATCCTCAAAACTTTTCATTTTAGCTCCAGTGCAGTTTTAGCAAAGAGGGAATTGATAAAAAAGTAAATGTAATGTAATGTAATGTAATGTAATGTAGGGCAGAGGGTTTGAAAAAAACTAAGAGTGTGATTGGATGAACGTTCTGTCTGTCACATCTCTACGGCGCAATCAGAGCAACAAAACACGTGACGTCGCCGCTATCAAGCTGTGCGTGCAGCTACTGAGGAATAACGCGAAACATGGCGACTGTAGACATGTAAGTACTCGACTTTTGTCATTTTTGAAAAGAAAACAACTCACTGCTGTTCTTTGTTCTTCTTTTAACAAAGAAATGTCGTCAAGTTCTGATAAAACTGGCGCTTTAGCAGCATCCACGCTAATCTCCTCCGCCATAATTGCACCAGCCTCTTGCTGCTGCTTGTTTACGTCACGACTCTGCTACAGAGTACTGCCTCTCATCACTGATTGGTCCTGTCACTCTCTAACTGAGCCCAAACGGTTCAGACAGGAGCTTTGCAAGATGGATTCACCAGTGAGAAACACAGAAACAGGCGTATCCATCTGCTTTGCAAGGTTATATTTGACTCAGAACATGGCTCAACAGATAGATTGAGTTATTGAGTTTTAAAATAACAATAATACAGGGGGCTGCATCACAGGCTCTCTATCTCTCTTCCCAAAAGTCACACGGGCTGAAAATGCTGCCGCACGGGATTCAAAGGCATCAATAGCATCAATGGGAAGGCACAACGGCTTTAAGAGGAAAAACAAGTAAGAAAATGGAAGCTCATGCATGCAGTTTTTTGCAGGAGTGAAGAAGAATTGATTTCTGGTTTATAGCGCTGACAGACTGAAAGTGGATTCTGTATCTGCCTCTGTTAGACAGTGGCTGACTTCCTGCTGTTTCCATTCTAATATATCCATAAAGGTGGCAGCAGTTTCAGTTTCAGTGTTTTGGAAGTTTGGGCCTAAAATGTTAAACTGTTTCCTCGTGTCTGAAAATGATCTTTTATTTGTTTAACCAAGCGTCAGATCCCCTCTCCTCACCACTCTGTGAACATCTCTAGTGCTCAGCTCTCCCTGGTTTGCACCGATCCTTCTGACCACCCAGTAAACAGCATGTTTGTTTGGGTGCAAACACCGTGGAGGAGAACAAAAGAACTGTTTTGTGTGTGAAGTGTGTAGAACAAAATAGTAGAAAAGTAAGTAGTTTGTTGTTGGGACATGCTGAAACAGGCGAGCACACATCCGGCCAGGACAACAAAAGCTTTTGTGAATGAATAATAGGCGTGCTTTTGAGTATGTCACGTTATTACGTCTGTCCGCAACCAATGATCCAAACTGCTAGGCAGCCGAAGGCCAGGCAGCAGCGCAGCAGGGGGTTCAGACATCACTTCTCAGTTCTCAATGGGTGACTCAGCGAGAGCTTGGTGGACATTTTTATGTCACTGCTTTGAAACAAAGAGAGGAAAGAAACAATGCTCTCTGCTCTGGTAGCCTCTGTGTGTCCAGCTGCTGCTTTTACAGTGTCTGATGAGGACAGAGCTTCTTTTCAATATGCCTGTAACTGTGTATTTCCCTGGATAAATGCTGATATTGTGTCATGGACACCAGGCCATTTTACATTAATTCACCTTGATGGATACTGTCAGACCTTCCCTTTAGGGCAGGGGTGTCAGACTCACAGCAGGGGCCAGATTCTGAACTTGGGTCTAACCTGAGGGCCTAACAGGGTCGATATTTAACCATAAAATGCCAACATTATTTTCACCACAAACTCATCATGGGGGTCAAAAACTTGGCACTGATGATAAATGATTTTTTGATTAAACATGACATTTAAAGTCAAAATAATGTTTTTAAAAGGCAAAATATGAGAAAGAATACTGAAACCATGAATTTTAAAAGTAAATAACTGGGATAGAATTCTAAATCATAGTTTTTAACAGTCAAAATATGAGGCAAACATCAAAACCATGAGTTTCAAATGTCAACATATGAAACAAAATTAAAAATCATGGTTTTAAAAGGTCAAAAAAACCCGAGATAAGATTAAAATCCTGCATTTTTAAGGTAAAAAATGAGATAAAAGTTAAGGTTAGGAGTTGTAAAGGGTCAAAACGTGAGATAAAAATCCAAATCACAATTTTAAAAGTTAAAAAAACAGCTAAAATTATAAATCATGAGTTTTTAAGGTAAAAAAATATGAAAATTTTAAGTTAGGAGTTGAAAAAGGTCGAAACATTAGATGAAAGTCAAAAACATGACTTTAAAAGCTCAAAATAAGATTTAAAATTTAAGATAATGAATCTAAAAGGTAAATATATGAGATAAAAGATCAAAGTTTTGAGATGTAAAGGTTAAAATATGAAATAAAAAGTCAAAACCATAACTTTTCATCATAACTGTAGGATTCAACATTGAAAATACAGAGAAGACACGGATTTCTTCCCCATGCTCCCGACTATTTATCAAATTATTTTTACTGTTCACTTTTTCTGTGTTTTTATGACTCAACAAGGATGTTATAAATCATCAAGGTTAAGTTTACATGGTTATACCAGAGGAAATCTGCAGACCTCAGACCAGTGGTACAGTTATAATAAAAATATCATATGATCTGATGGGCCGGGTCTAACTGCACCACAGGCCGGATTTGGCCCCCGGACCTTGAGTTTGACACCTGTGCTTCAGGGTCATCTTCATTCACACAGAGAAAAAAACTATTTTTGACTGTGATGCAAAGTAAAGTAGGGGATTTTTCCACTGTGGCACCTTATAATTGTCATGAGATAATTTTTTTAAAGTATCGCTGCTAATCACAAAACACAGCAACCAGTGTCCATGCCAGTCTTACATAAGAGGCCATGTACGGAGCAAATGGGCCCCAGTCCTGGTGAAGCTGTCATCTGCTGGACTAGTAAAACAATAGAAGTGAAGGGTGAGAGATAACAGAGCACCACCCCTGCTGTGATAATAACACTGTGCTATGGCTATATTTAGGGGCTCACTTTGACAGAATTGCTTGGTTCGTGTCTATGTGCTGGGCTTCAAACAGCTCAGAGCTACATGCAGCACCATGTGACATGTAAATATGCTAATGTCTGCAGCGCTCACCGCTTCACTGACAAATAAAAAGAAAGGTGGGCAATATTTCTTAAAAATAAAAATGTATTTTTGTCCCTTTAACAACCATGGTAATGTAGGCTACTGTAAAACACAATGTTTGCTACAATCTAGCAGAGTTATGGTCTCCAATCTGACACGTAGAGTTTTAGATTTGACCTTTTGTAAAGAGATCTTTCCACTTCAGTCTAAGGCTGGAGCACACTATTTTATTAAACTGGCATCAGAGCTTTCAGCCCAGACCTCACCTCCAATAAAAACAGCTCAGGCCTGGACAGCAGAATAACGCTTTTTACTCAGCTCTGAGGCCAGCTGCAGCCTTTACAGATGCTAGAACAAGGCTACCCTGCTGTCTTTTTAGTCTGAAGCACACAAGTGCCTCAGAGGCTACCTTATCTAAGAATGAACTTTGGTCTAAACAGAAAATGTATTTCTATATTTATGATGAGTTTTGCAGCTATCAACAATTTTTTTTTATCATGTATCTGCCCCTTATTCTGATCCAGTATCTCTTGTTGGGTTCTGCATACAGCTTTCCAAAAAACACAAGATCTTATGGTAATTCCAAAATACACTATGTTGCCAAAAGTATTCACTCACCCATCCAAATCATTAAAATCAGGTGTTCCAGTCACTTCCATGTCCACAGGTGTATAAAATCATCACCTAGGCATGCAGACTGTTTCTACAAACATTTGTGAAAGAATGGCTCGCTCTCAGGAGCTCAGTGAATTCCAGCGTGGTACTGTGATAGGATGCCACCTGTGCAACAAGTCCAGTGGTGAAATTTCCTGGCTCCTACATATTCCACAGTCAACTGTCAGTGGTATTATAACAAAGTGGAAGCCATTGGGAACCACAGCAACTCAGCCACCAAGTGGTAGGCCACGTAAAGTGATGGAGCGGGGTCAGTGGATGCTGAGGTCATAGTGCGCAGAGGTGGCCAACTTTCAATTGCTACATCACCAAGTGCAATGCAAAGCGTGGGATGCAGTGGTGTAAAGCACGCCGCCACTGGACTCTAGAGCAGTGGAGACGCCTTCTCTGGAGTGACCAATTACGCTTCTCCATCTGGCAATCTGATGGACCAGTCTGGGTTTGGTGGTTGCCAGGAGAACGGTACTTGTCTGACTGCACTGTGCCAAGTGTAAAGTTTGGTGGAGGGGGGATTATGGTGTGGGCTTGTTTTTCAGGAGTTGGGCTTGGCCCCTTAGTTCCTGTGAAAGGAACTCTGAATGCTTCAGCATACCAAGAGATTTTGGACAATTCCATGCTCCCAACTTTGTGGGAACAGTTTGGGGATGGCCCCTTCCTGTTCCAACATGACTGTGCACCAGTGCACAAAGCAAGGTCCATAAAGACATGGAGGAGAGAGTTTGGTGTGGATCAACTTGACTGGCCTGCACAGAGTCCTGACCTCAACCCCATAGAACACCTTTGGGATGACTTAGAGCGCACAAGTCACACTTATTACCTCCACCAAGGAGGTTATGTGATCGGGTGGGTTTGCTTGTTTGTTAGTTTGTTTGTTTGTTAGCAACATAACTCAAAAAGTTATGGACGGATTTGGATGAAATTTTCAGGAAATATCTGAAATGACATAAGGAAGAACTGATTAGATTTTGGGAGTGATCCGGATCACCATCTGGATCCAGGAATTTTTTAAAGGATTCTTTACTATTGGGAGATAGGGCTAATGGTGGAGGTCTGCGCTGTTACCACTTTACACCAGGAGATGGCGGACATGAGTAACTTCAATCCCAGCAGCATTTTGGGTGTGTTTCTATTCAAGGTTTTGGAGTTTATAGAGTTTGAAAGACACATGCCCAGTCGAGGAGACGAGTCAGAACGTAACAGAGAGAAAGACAGTAAACTGTAGCGAGAATACTCACAATGCTGGGAGGAATAGAGGAATATCCACCCTCTGCCATGACTTCCAGTCATCTGGTGAGACCATGGGAGAGACTGTCAGTGCATCTGTTTGGACCAGCAGGCAATGCTTCTGGCATGACAGTCCACATGTAGCTAAGCCAACGCTTTGCCTCACTGTGTCTCCACCCCATCGGGGAGGGAGTAAACAGTGAATTCGATTTTGGGAGTGATCTGGATCACTGTCTGGATCCAGGAATGTTTTTAAAAGTTTTCTTCACTATTGGGAGACAGGGTTAATGGCGGAGGTCTGCGCTCTCTGAGTGCTTTTCTAGTTATTGTTTCAACATGGTCGTCTGCAAACACATGTATGCTAAAAAGTATTTGGCACCTTAGAGATTTCACTGCACGACTGTAAATACTTTATTTTCTTAAAAGATGCTGTTTTTCTTTAACCTGGCACGCCAGATGGATTAGTTTCACACATCCATCTGGGAAACCTTTGATATACAGCATTTGGGAAAGGGCAGAGCCTTTGAATAAAAATCTCGGAGTGTGATTGGATGAACGCTCTGTCTGTCACATCTTTACAGGCCAATCAGAGCAACAAAACATGTTACGTAGCCGTTACCGAGGAGTACACTCCACAGAGAACTGCATACCACAAACCACGGCGACTGTAGACATGTCAGTACACCACTTTTGTAGTTTTTGAAAAGAAAACAACTCACTGCTGTTCTTTGATCTTCTTTTAACAAAGAAATGTCGTCAAGTTCTGATTAAACAGGCACTTTAGCAGCATCCACGCTAATCTCTTCATTCATAACTGTACCGGCCTCTTGTTGCTGCTTGCTTATGTCACGACTCTGCCGCACCCAAAAGTACTGCCCCTCGTCACTGATTGGTCCTCACTTTCTAACCAGGCCTAAACAGGAGGAACTTTGCAAGATAAATTCGCCAGTGAGAAACACGGAAACGGGCGTATCCATCTGCTTTGCAAGGTTAGTCTTTTTGCAAACTGAGCACAATTTTATTTTTGCTTTTGCCACAGTTTATAAAGATGAGTTTACTTCAAAAATAAAGTTATGAACATTCTCAAAATATTATTTTGTGGTTTGAAATGATCTCGTGCAACTTTTTTACAATCACAATTTCAAGGGATACAGCTGTGACATCTCTGTATTTAGGAAAATGTGTAAAAAAACAAATGCTTTTCATTTTTCTTGTTTTAATTAGCAATTAAATTTGTTACTAGAGACTTATCACATACATATCATTAAAATGTGGGTTCTAAGGGTTGTACTGATATGTAGCCAATTCAGATACTCAAAAAAAAAATGGCACTGCAGCATGTAGAAATGTAAAGATATGCTCTGGCAGACTTGTTCTGTGACAGGCCATAAAGGGTTAAAATAAGCGCAGAGTTACACCCAAAACTTGTCAGTTCAATAAAAATCACATTCTTTAAAGATGAGTTAAAGGTCCCATCAGTGTAAAGAAGACAGAGGGCATGAAGATGAAAATATCCTAAATGGTCAGTAAATTCAGTTATACTACAAATGGACGGCCTTCTCACGGGTTCACTCCCTCCTGTGTCTCAGCTCGCTGCCTTCTTGCCACTGATTGGGGCAGAGCTTTCCTTGTCCTGTTTCTGTTGGCTGGTTGCCAGGGATTTTGAGGCCATCACAAGGAGTTAAGCCAATGAGAGTGGCAAGGGTAACCTCTGGGTTATCAGCACTACTGTTTACTTAACCCTGCTGGCTCCAGATCATGCACACGTGTGGATGTGTCAGCATGCACTGTAAAGTGTGGACAGTCCATTGTTTCTTTGTAATTACATAAAACTTCACTAAGTCTTACAAAATGTCCCAACACATGCTTGCACACACACAATCACTGTATCTCCACTCTGCACAGTTTCCCCTCCTTCCTCTCCCTCCTTCTTGTCTTCAGATTCTGGACAGATGTGTCAGGGTTTGGGCGAAAGCCAGTTCCAGAGATACTAGAAGTTCAGCCACAGCCCTGCAGAACAGACGCGCACACACATTAATGCACACTGACACACAAACACACACTCCTCCTCTCCTCCTCCTCCCCTCTTCCTGTTGGATTTGGTTCCTGCTGTTCTGAGAAAAATGAGGCTTGACTTTTAAAAGGGAATGTTCTGGACCTCGTCAGCAGGGTTTGGTACCGGTCATCGAGTCACAGCCTCTGGGACAAACGCACAGCCGTGCATGTTACATCACGCTCTCCAGGTTTGCTCCTGTTTGACCTTTCCTTGTCACCTTAAACAGAGAGTCCTGCTGGGCGCAAACAAAGACAGAATCTGGAAATGACTTCTGGGCCTCCTCCTAAACCGAGTATGTGCCATTCCTGCAAAATCCTTTGCTTCACTTTGAGATGGTCTTCTCCAGTTCCTCCAATCCCAAAAAAGCTGGGTCACTGTGTGAAACATAAATAAAAAAACATAACACAATTGTATGCAAACATCATGAACGCATCTTTTATTCATAATAGAACAAACAAATCAGATGTTGAAACTAATATTTTTCAATTTCATGAAAATTTTAGCTTAATAGCTTTTTTTTTGCAGTCTGTAAATATCCGGGAAGTTGGTGGAGCTTTGGGAGAAGAATGTTGTCCCATTCTTTTCTGATTCTCCTCAACAGTCCTGGGTCTTCATGCACCAAATGTTTCTATTGGCAAAAGGTCTAGACCATGTGTGTCAAACTCAAGGCCCGGGGGCCAAATCTGGCCCGTGGTACAGCAATACGGGCCCGTGAGATAATCTCACATTCTTTAACTGGCCCTAAAATATGAGGTCAGCTTTCCTTCAGAATAAAAATGTAAACTTAACCTGATTATATCAAATATCCTTAAGTCATAAAAATGTGAAAAATATAAAGAGTAAAAATAATAAGATAAAAAATGTGGGAAATTCAATTGTGTTTTCATTTCATATTTTTAATTTTGCATAACACAATTATGACTTCTGTCCATTGTTTGGACTTTTATCTTCTGTTTTGAGCTTTTAATGTTTATTAATTTTACTTTTTATCCCATATTTTGACCTTTTACATTTATTCTTTGGACTTTAAGCTAATATTTAGGCTTTTTCAATTTATTATTTAGATTTTTTTATCTCATATTTTGACATTGTCAATTTATTATTTTGATTTTTGTCTAATATTTTGCCTTTTCTTTTTATAATTGACTTTTATCTCATATTTTGACCTTTTGCATTTATCATTTGGACTTTTTGCTAATATTTAGTAGGGGTGTAACGATTCATCAATCTGGATCGATATATTGATTGAGCAATGATTCAGTCAATCGATTGAATGTATAAATATTGATATTAATCGCCATTTTTACCTTACGCTTTTATTTTGAAAGTCCCCACACATGCTTGGTTATGACAGTTTCCGCCTATCCATGAGTCACAACACCGCTAGGCGTGGATAGCAGGTAATGGCTAGCAGCCGAGTATCAATATTGTTTGTTTTTTTCTTCCTGAGAAAAGTAACAGAATGTGGTAAACGGGTTCACAATATCGTCTGATATCGATAGCAGGCCTCGAAATCGAATGGTGGCAGACTTTGTGATATCGGCAAATATCAAATTGTTCTGAGAATCGATAGTGTATCGTATCATGATGAAACTGGTGATTTACACTCCTAATATTTAGGCTATTTCAATTTATTATTTTGATTTTTTTGTCTCATTTTTTGACATTGTCAATTTATTATGTTGACTTCTGTCTAATATTTTGTCTTTTTCTATTTATAATTGACTTTTATCTCATATTTTGACCTTTAAGGTTCATAGTTTTAAATTTCATGTTATATTTTGGCCTTTAAAACATGATTGTGACTTTCTTTTTTCATATATTTGCCTTTTACCAGTTCAGTATAGAATCCCATACCAAATTGTCCTGTTTGTGTTTAATGCCCTCCATGACCTCACTCCGAGCTCATCAAAGAACTCTTAACACCCTACAGTACAGCCGGACCCCTCAGATCATCAGATCAAGGACTATTAACCATCCCACGATCACGCAACAGGGCTTTCTCAGTAGCCGCTCATATTTCAACCTTTAAAAGTCGTCATTACAAATTTTTTTCTAATATTCTGACTTTAAAAACTCATGATTTGGAATTTTCTCCTATATTTTGACCTTATAGACTCAAGGTTTTAATTTTTTCTCCTATTTTGACTTTAAAACCCATGATTTTAACTTTCTATCTCATATATTTGCCTTTTGAAAACATAATTTTACCTTTAATTTTTTGTTTTGATCTTTTAAACTAATCAGTTTGACTTTTTGTCTTATTTTGAGCCTTTAAACTTTTTATTGTTCCTTTTTTTTAATCTTCAGATCATTTATCATCGGTGCTAAGTGTTCCTCCCAATAATTCATAAGTGGTGAAATGAGGATGAAAGTTAATGGTTAAATGTTGACCCTGAAACCAGACTCAAAAAATGGGAGAAACTCTCGTTATTCCATTTTTTCTTTTTTGAAAATGTACGGTAACAAACGTGCTTAACAAATGTATTAGACCACCTGTCATATCTGTCTCAGAGACCATCCAGCATCATGAAGCGCTTTAATGCAGACTCTTTCATTTTCAGTCAGCTCTCCACGTTTTACCATTTTGAACAGGAATGAGGAATTTCAAACTGAATTCACCCAATTTTGAGCCGGCTCACTGGGCTTCTCTGAGAAGTCAGAAATTAATCAAGCATAACATTCAACCACTAAAACTCATTTTTCTGTTCAGGAGTGACAGTAAATAACTATAATTTGACATATTAATCAAGAAATATTAATGTGCTTTACTATTTTTTCAGTTTTTTTGTAAATCAGTAAATTTGAAAATTCATGGATAATAATAATAATTCTATTTTAGCATTAAAAATATCATTTGGGTTAAAGAGCTTCTACATATTGGTGTATTAACCATTGCAGAAACATAAAAATGATTTTGGTAATTACCAATGCTGTTAATTTAGGGCAGCTGTGGCAGAAACCTTACTTTAGTTAGGGTTAGGGTGCTCTAATACATTTGTTAATCACTGTATATATACATATATATACATATATATATATGTATTTTTTTATTCCACTGTTGCCACTTTACGCCAATTTTGCCAAATTTTTATTGTAGCACTGTACATGTGAAATAAGAATAAAATTTTTTAAAAAAGTAATAACATTACAGTCCATTAAACTGCCAGTACATTAACAATTTACATTATTTATCATACATTGTATGTAGAGCATTTTGCCTGTTATGATACTGTAAAATTCAATGGTTGGCTCTTGTTATTTCATGGAGGCTTTTATTTTGGAAAAACTCACATTTGCCAATGGTCACATGATTTCCTTTTCCTCAAGCATTTCATTAAATGAAGAAAACAAAATACTGGAGTTGGAAAGAAAAAAACAGAAATTGAACTCCTTTTTTAAAATGTTGGTGTTTGTTTTTTTCCGTTTTTGTTTTTGTTTTGTTTTGTTTTTTAAAAAACTGTCATTTTTCTGTTTTGTTTTTTTTATTTTTCTTTTTTGTTCAAAAAACAAAAAATGGAATAACAACAGAAGAGTTTCTCCCATTTTTAAGTCTAGTTTCAACCAGGAAAAGGATCTGCTAGAAAACACACCGACCCCTGCTGTTACTGAGTTTGACGTTGCTGCCTTATAGCGCTGTTTTTATAGTGAATAACATGGGCTGTAATGACAGACTGGTATAAAGGACTATGGCATCATTAGTGTAAGACAACATGAAACTGAAGAAGTCCAAAAAGCTTGTTTTACTGCTGGGTCTCTGTGATCCCCATTGTTTGATCAACGCGGCCCTAACTGGACTCCACAGAGAGCCTCTGCTGCTCTGCCTTCTCTGAGTTTAAACACTCAGCCTCTTCATCCAGTTTTTCCTGTAAACCTGTTAGAGCGTCAGAGATCTGTTGGATTTATTTCTCATTCCTCTTCTTATGCTGCCAGAGTCATTCGAGCTCTTCTGTGCTGTTTAATGGACACTGAGCTCAGCCTTGACCTAAACAAATGTGGTTTAGATTCTGGGAGTGTTGCTATTAATATCCAGTCAGTCTTTTGGCAGCAGATAGCTGATACTTAAAGAGGGAGACAGGGCATGATGGGAGTGAACTGCTAGTCTGCTGCACAGGGGAAAGTCTGCATAAACTGAGAACACTTTCTTTAATCTGTAGAAGAGTAAGCATCATAATTTATCAAGAATCTGCAACATCACAGCTGTATTCACAGCAGCACGCTGCAAAAAGACTTTGTAGTCTCATTTAAACCCCTCATTCATTTAGTGATGACTTTAATCCAAGCATTTGAGGTGTGGCTGTATTTTAGACTGTCATCTATGAATGATATATGGAGCTGAAAGACGGATGTGTTTATGACTCCAAAAGTCTCGTTTACATGACTGGAGGGGTTTATTGCTGTGGTTCTATTTCACCAAACAAGAGGGGGTTTTCATGCCAAACTGGCTCCCAGAATCTATTGGCCCTCTAATAATGAAAATCCCTGGAGCCGAGGTAGACTGTTTCTAAGGTGCAACACAAACATTCCAAGTGTTTTAGCCAGGGCAAAATTAAATTCCTCAAATGATTATTGCTCAAGTCTTTTTTTCTCTTCTGGTGCACTCATAAAAGAAAAGGCTTGCAGGTGCAGGAAGAACATTCTTCTATCATGCTATCGTTTTGAAAAGGGAGTTGTTTTCCATGATTTCTCAGTACTCTATTCCTGTAGTCTACGGAGTCCGAGCCAGATGGAAGGGTGGCGTTCCACCACGCGGCGATCCAAACCAAACATCTGCCTGGCAACGGACGAGGCCCTTTCACTGAGACAAAACACAGGCTTGCTCAGTGCGATACTATTACAAATGTTTTCTCTGTTTGATGGGGAAGTGCTGATGCATGATGCTTGTGACAGCATGAGGATGGACGTGTGTGGGTTTCACAGGAGTGGTTGTTTCACCTCACAGAGCATTCGTACAGATAAAATCCTGTAACCCAGCCATCAGTCGCCCCGCTCTCTCCTCTACACACTGTAACAAGCACCCCACAGCCTCATTCACAAGTGTGCTGCTCATCTGCTCTCTAGAGGTTAGTGGTGGGAGTTTCAGCTCTCTTCTGTGATCCGGCTCATTTGGCTCGGCTCAGCAAAAAGAGCCGGCTCTTTATTCCCCAAACTGCTCTTCATTCAGGTACCAGTTTCGCTCCATTTGACCTGCCAGTTTGAGCGATTTTATTGCATATGATTGATAATTGGGCAAGTATTTTACCCCAACTATGCTCAGTTTATAAAACTGATGAAAATATCACCCCCAAAACACCTTGTTGGTCTGATAACATCTGCTCACTGGCTGAGATGTTTGACAAACCTAACAGAAGACATGAGTCCTTAATGCATGGTGTGTCTGTGGTAGAGGGTAAAAGATCATCCCTAATAATCAATCCGATATCACAGACACACACAAACCTGTATACAATGATAACAGTAATAATTGTACTAATAATAATGAATGAAAAAATATAAAACAGCTCTATAACTGGATCTGGCTCTTATCGTTCACATAAATGAGCCGGCTCTTAGAACCGGCTCGTTCATGAACAACCCATCACTACTAGAGGTGAACTCTAAGTCAGGGGTTCTCAACCTTGGGGTCGGGACTAGGGGTGCAACAATACATGTATCTGTGTCGAACTGTTCAATACAGTGGTGAACCGAACCGAGACCACTGGATCCAACAATACGCAACTTTATATTTATTTTATCAACTTCTGATGAGGCGCTCTGTGCTGAAAGCTCCGTGGATATGCTCTGCAAAGCAGAACATGTGTCAGGTATAGCTGCACCAGGTACATTTAATTTTTCATAAGATGTTTTTTAAAATATTCTTATAGAATCGACACCACAGAACAGTGGTTCTAAAATTGTTTTCATGTCAGGGATTGTCAGGGAATGATACAGTCCTGTGTTTGGTTGATACCGTGTTGTTAGGATGTTTCAAATGTTTCAAAAATATTTAGGGAGCAATTTATTTGTAACATATACTCTGCTGCGAAGAATGCACCACATAAGATGGGTGATTTCTCCATTAGATACATTTGTTTATTTAATATCATTCTTATTTTTACATGCTGCTGTTTTTTTTATATGGTGCTAAGTATGCACGGCAGAACATGTGTCAGGTATAGCTGCACCACATACATTTAATTTTCAATAAACAATTCAAAAAGGCATGAAAATTTCTCTATTTTTGTATCAAAAAGTATCGAACTGTGACAAAAACGTATCGAACCGAACCAAACTGTGAATTTTGTGTATCGTTGCACCCCTAGTCCGGACCCCCTTGAGGGTCGCGAGACACTGAGAGGGGGTCTCCAGATGGCTTTAGAAATTAAGAGCGTTTTTGAATTACACTGTTGCCACTTTACACCAATTTTTACCCAATTTTAACCCGTCTTCATCACTTTTTTCCACCAATTATGCCAATTTTAACCCATTTTTGCAACTTAAAACCCATTTTTTGTCAATTTGAAACCCTTTCCACCACTTTTTTCTGCCTGTTTTTGCCACTTCTAAACCAAATCTTGCAACTCTCCGCCTATTGTTGCCTCTATTTACACATTTTTCCACTGTTAAAGGTGCAGTGTGTAGAAGTTGGCAGCATTTCGATGAACAGAAACGGTGTACATGGGATATAATGTTTATATATCTATGTGAAGTATGTTAAAATAAGTGCAAAATCATCCCCTTTAAACTTTCGTTTTCTTTTTACAAAATTAGAAAAAGCTTTTTAAATTTACATTACCGCGGGTCGCCCTCACGCAGGCTGACATAACGAACCGCCATGTTGTCTACGGCAACATTTTGGGGACAGAAAGGGCGAAACGTGTTTTTTAAATACGAACCTGCCCGCCGGTCCTGAAATCTACCTGGAAGGCAGGTGGAGAAGAAGACTGACCTATAATCTATAAAAATAATGGTTAATAAACCCTCACCTCATCACTGCTGTGAATGATGTCCGGCTCATGATCCTGTCTGGTCTTCACAGGCTCTCGTCGCTTAGTGATGGTAACAGATCAGCTCATTCTAAAATCTGAGCGCTAGATGTCGCTAAAATTCCAATTTCTACACACTTTTTAACCCTTTTACTACTTTTTAAGCCACATTTCACAATTTGATATGCCCATTTTTGCCAGTCTATGAGTTTTTCTTCCTCAGCTAATCGTTTTTTAGCCAGTTTACCAGTTTATATCAATTTTCATCCCATTTCACTGGATTTTCACCTATTTTTGGCACTTTAACACCATTTCAGCCTTTTTTAATCCCTTTTTACCACTTAATATGCCCATTTTTGCCACCTTAACCAATTTTTGTCATCTTTTGTTTTTTGCCACTTTTATCTAATTTTTGGCATTTCCAGCCCATTTCTGCTACTTTTAAAATCTAATTCCACCTCCTTTCCACCAGTTTTTGCCATTATTAACCCATTTTAGCTCTTTTCAACATAATTTAATTCTGTTTTCAACAAAAGCATCTCTTTTAAGAGGGCTACTTACTACACAAATGAATTAAAATGTGTTTCTTTGATAAGAGTGGTTTTTATTCAGGTTAAACAGAAAACACCACAGCTTAACTTTACAATAGACCAGGATTTTGCTGGCCCCCAGTTTGGCTGGGCCCCAGAGAGCTCTCTCATTTCCCCCCTCATGGACGGCCTTGTCTCCAGATGGCTGTTCTTGAATGTTCATGGCTGTGTTCAGCCACGTTCAGGTTCAGTGGGGGTCCCGATCTCTGGCACCTTTATTTAGGGGGTCCTGGGCTGAAAAGGTTGAGAACCCCTGCTCTAAGTCATGATTAAAATGTCTCTACTTTGGACCTCACAGATTTAACATGGCTCATTACTCTTGATTAATGATTTCAAAGAGCTTAATATTATAATCCCTGTGTTTTCAAAAGTAAAAGCAGTAGAAGAAGGGATGGGGGTTGACTGATTTCTTCTTATCAGCTCAATTCTTTATGGATTCCTTCCTGTGAATTTTCTACTTGGAGGAGGTTTTCACTGTTAACTTAAATTCTATTGACTAACTGCTGGGGTCAGCCCTACTCAGGAGTCTGTATGTGACTGAGTGACTGACTCTACTTTCAGAGCCATACATTCATGATTTCACCCATGATGTCATGTGGGGAGTTAGCCCCGCCCCCAGGTTCAGCTGGCCCTTCCCGCTTGGAAGAACGCTCCACCCTCCTCTCCTGAGCCTCCTCTCAGCTGTTGAGAGGAGGCTCAGGAGAGCCACATCCATTTCCTGAGAGGGGCGGAGTCAGACAGCTCATTAACATTTAAAGACACAGAAACAGCTCGTTCTGAGCGGGGCTGAAACAGAGACATGCAAAAATCCAATACTGGAGTGTTTTTACAGCAACAGACTTCACGGGCATGTTTTGGGGACCTCTGAGAACGATGTAAACTTGTCTTAAAGGGTGAAATATGTGACCTTTAAATCCTAATGGAGCTCAGGTTTAGCTGACCCTGCTAACGAAACACCAAACTCCCAAACATTTGACAAATCTAAAATGTCAAACTTTAGTATATCTTTACATTGCATGCACACATCTGGAAAATTCTGACTAAGTGTGAATAATTGGTATTTTTCTTTAACAGATGATAGCTGCTGCCTGGCATCCCCCAGTTTTAAAGGAGTGCCCTCTTCTGTTATACAGCGTCATGGTTCTATTGATTCTGCTGCGATCAGATTTAGTCCCTACTCTCTGTTCACTAATGACATACAGTGAAATGCAGTATATTCCACTCTACACATGCAGAAAGGAACATCATGACTAACACCACACTGATGTTGCATTAGGGCACAAAACTTTAACACATTTTACATGATGCACCATTCTGTCAAATATAACAGATCCAGAGATTTTAGTGGCTGTGATTAGTGCCCTGCAGAGTTCTGGTCTTAGGACCATGTGTTGGTGCGGCTGCAGAGGCTTGGTGGCACTGACGTACCAGGAGCCAGAATGAAAAGAATGTTCTGTTATTAGTGGAAAAGCTCCTGTTATGTGGATTAATCTACAGCTTCGACTTTGATCTCTTGACTCACTCTAAGCCACTTTGCTTTGGAGAGGAATTGGGGCCAGTGCAATTTTCAGACACACACAGCGTACATGCTGAATGAAACGTCCATCATGAGTCACATAATCTAAGTTGAAACTTTAATTAAGTTTCAGAAAACAAGTCAAAATAATCAGCCAGTTCCTCATTATTAAGTTAATTTGGTGCCAAAATGTTGACTAATCTCTGTGACTCTCTGACACTGATACTTAAAATCAGTTAAATAAAACCAAACACACTTCACTGAAACTACACATAAATGTTCAGTTGTTAAATCCTAAGTCTGATTAATGATAGATTTAGAATTTAAACCATTTAATTGTAGTTTTCTGCATGTATACACAAACATACACATATATAATGAAGAGCTTTTTAAAAGAACTCAAATCTTTGAATCCCAACACTGTCCTGAGCTTTTAATAGGATTGAAGTTTGTAATGTAGATGTTTGATTATATCCAAATCCCATGTGGAGGCAAAAGACAGAAAAAAAACACTTGATTCCTAATATAGATCTAATCATTACTGAGGTGTTGAAGGATTAATGATGCTTAAAAATACTGTACTTGTAGTCAGGGTTCATTTTGTCGACTAAAACTATGAACTAGAAATGTTCGACAGCCTTTTGCTTTGCTGGTTATCTGCACAGAAAAGGTCCTGACTTGCTCGTTGTCCCTCACAGCAGGAGGCGTTTCCTATAGACCTTGTCTTCACGGAGACCAAAACGATATATTTCCATTTTGAAAACGTTTTCTGTGAGCACGGATCGTTTCAGGAAATGTCCGCATAACCACCGAACACGCTGTAGTATATATTCCAAGCCTGTAAGTGGCGCTGTGATGCTGATGCAAGCAACAACCTCTGAACCTGAAAAATGAAGCCAATGCGGAAGTGCAAAAAATTGCAATACTGTGAGTGTCCACTTGAGGCTGCAGGAACACCAGAGGTCCCATCTGGACGCATGTTAAACAGCCGGTTTTTACACTAGAAATAAACTGGTTTACAGCCTGGTTCAAAAAACCAAACGTGTCTCATTAACTAAGGTCTTCTTGTGCTCTCACTGTACGGGGATGAAGTTTTTTGTAGATTATATTTAGGAAAAACCTCACTGAGCACTGACTGGCGCGTCTCATTTGATTGACAGATAGCTCGACAGGCAGAAGCTACCTTTCTGTCAACCAGAATGCTAGCTAGCTAGCTGACAGGAAGTTGCGCTTCGTGGGCGGGCCGTTAGGTTGATCCAAAGTTCAGTCGAGACCGCAATTTCAATATGGAAGCCTCCATGGACTGGCTTCAAGCGCTGTTTGAGTCCGCCTATTGTAAGCAGACGACTGACGTCTCACAGGCTTTGTCCAATTCTTTCTACAGTCTGCGGTAAACAGCTTTTGTGCTCTACACAGACACATGTAAGAACATCTGGTGTCTGCTGTTCTCTGTGGTGGTAAAGAAGCATCAGATTTAGTTGTAAACGCCTGAATAAGCTCAGTAGCTTCTACTGCACCAACAACCCTGTAATCTGCCATTGATGTTTTGGTTCGACATGTGCATGAGGCGTAAGTGGGCTATGCTTTGACGCAGTCGCTTCAAGAAAGATGCGGCTGGCTGTCCACACGGAGACAAAACGGTAGACGTTTACAGATTTGTTCACTCTGGGACCCGGTTTCAAAAGGTAACGTTTACTGCCTCCTAAAACACTGTTTCCGTGTGGATGAAATGTGGATATGACAAAAAACTTTTGCATATACTCCTGAATTCATCTCCATGTGGACGGGGCCTTAGTTTGCCTGTAAATCATGGGAGGGGTGGCTGAGGTGAAAATATGAGGGGGACAGCAGGGAAATTTCAGGGTGAAGTTTGGGTAAAAAAGCTTGTCTGTTTGCATTCACACATGCAATCCACACAGGAAAGAAAACTTTCCAAAGTTTTGTGCAAGTGTGAAAAAGGCTGTAGAGATGCACATACAGCTGTATGCAGAGAGAGCCAGAGATTAAGAGGATTGCAACAAAATGTTGATAAATCATTAAAGCAAACCTACAGCCTACAGGATTCAAAGAGACTCTTCACCAACCTAATAACTGCCCTTAAACAATGTTTAAATAAATGCAAAAAAAAAAAAACATAAAACATTGTGGAAAAATGGGCAGTCTTATCACAGAAAAATCTGAAGCTTGAACATCAAAGTTTATTTCTCTTTCTACAGATGAAACCGTGCTGGATGTGGCACATCTGATCAGCCTGGATAAACTTCAGACCCTCCAGAATGTGAGCTTGATTGTTTCTAAAGAGCTCTCATGTTGTAAAGAGATGAAACTGAACCAGTCTGTCCACCGTTCAGGGTAAGTACGAGCACACATCCAGGTACAACACCGCCGAGCCTTCAGGCCTAGCCTCAGTAATGACTGATAGTTTAAAGTCAGCAGGAGGTGGGCTCTGCATCACTTACTTTGTGTATAAAGATTGAGATTGTTAAAAATGCACTGCAGTTATCTTTGTGGCTATCAGCTAAGATTCAAGTTTGATATCATTTTGCAAAGAGGATAAAATTAAAGTCATGGAACTGAGGATGAATGAGAGTAGACCCAGCTCTTCTCTAACCTTGCAAAGCAGACGGATCTGCCCTTTTCCTTGTTTCTCATTGGTGAATCCATCTTGTAAAGCTCCTGTCTGAACTGTTTGGGCCTGGTTAGAAGGTGACAGGACCAATCAGCGACGAGGGGCAGTACTTTCAGTCGTGACGTAAGCAAGCAGCAACAAGAGGCCGGTGCAGTTATGGTGGATGCTGCTAAAGCACCAGTTTTATCAGAACTTGATGATATTTCTTCGTTAAAAGAAGAACAAAGAACAGCAGTGGGTTGTTTTGTTTTCAAAAACCACAAAAGTCGTGTACTGACACGTCTACAGTCGCCATGGTTCGTGGTATGCAGTTCTCCATGGAGTTTACTCCTTCTGTTGGGGCACACCTCTGTCGCGGCTACGTCACGTGTTTTGTTGCTCTGATTGGCCCGTAAAGATGTGACAGACAGAATGTTCATCCAATCACCCTCCGAGTTTTTTTTTCAAAGAGTCTGCCCTTTCCCAGACTCTGTCTATGGGAGGTTTCCCAGATGGATGTGTGAAACTAATCCATCTGGCGTGCCAGGTTAGCGCTTCTCAGCTCCACCAATCTTCACTGTTGGACTTTTTGTTTTGAATGAGGACTCTGGTCATATACTAAACAGTAAACCAGCTCTGATTTTATTGATGAATTTCACATACTGAGGGAGAAATTCCACATGTAGTGCACTACCGTGCTTGCAACGCTACTCGCAAAGCAAGCAGGCTTTCCTCCCCAATGGCAGACACTTTCCTTTACAGTTACACAAACTAAGAATTTCTCTGTTTTTTAAAGATAACTGAGGAAATGTAGAAACTCAAGTAGGAGTAGTTTTTTAAACTAATATAGACATTTTACAGCAAAAATTCTACATATTGTAGCTTAAAATCAAGCTATAGCCATGGCTTGACTTCACTGTGCATGTAAATGTGTACAACTGGAGACAATTTATCCCATGGTGATGTTTCAAATACTGGCATGTTTCATTCGCATGTCTGAGTTGACCTCCCAAGGCCGACTCAGATTCCTCCACATCTGGGAATGCCTAACTATTTCCCAACAAGAGTCAGAGGAATTTTTATGTAACGGCCACGCTTCTCCTGTGTTGTCAAAACACTGTGCATGTCCATGTGTTTGTGTGGCTGACCCATTTCAGTGGGAATCATCAAGCTGTTTCTGTTGTCAATTGCATAACTCTATTACACATAAGCTATGAATGCAAACAAACATAGCAGTGGGACTTAGCGGTCATCAGACCAAGCAAAGGCCTATGCCTCTAGAGTTTGTTGGCTTTCCTAGAAGGCCCTCTCTGAAAAAAAAGGTTTCTACCAGCACACCGAGACTTTCAGGAGAAATCCTCGGTCCAAATAAAGTCAAGGTGGACTTTCAGACATCAGACGTTTGTAAAAGCCTGAAGAAGAGCTTTTTTTAGGACATTAACTCAAACAGCAAGCTGGAGTGAAAATAACTTTTAAAGCAACAAGATCAGCTGCTTCTCAGACTCAGTGTCCAAGTACACCACACCTCTGCCAGAGTAGTTAGAAGTGAGTTCATGTGTATGCATGGACGTGGTCGTACTGTAGAGCAGTGGTTCTCAACCTTGGTGTCGGGACCCCCTTTGGGGTCGTGAGACACTGAGAGGGGGTCTCCAGATGCCCTAAACAAAACCTAAGAATATTTTTTATATTACACTGTTGCCACTTTACACAAATAAAGCCAAATTTTAACCCATTTTCATCATTTTTCAACCAATTTTTACATACTTTTGCCAGTTAAAAACCTATTTTTTTGCCAATTTTAAACCCTTTCCACCATTTTTAAATCTATGTTTTTGCCACTTCTAAACCAATTCTTGCCACTTTCTGCCTATTGTTGTCTCTGTTGACCCATTATTGCCTCTATCAATCCCTTTTACAACCCTTTTTTGCCCATTTTAACTACAGTAATCCATTTTTGCCAGTTTAAATCAAATTTTTATCCCAATCCACCTAATTTCCATCAATTTTTTGCTCTTTAAAGCCATTTCAGCCACTTTTTTATCCCCTCTTACCACTTGTTTTGCCTGTTTTTTTCCACTTTATCCCAAATATATTCTTTAGAAATCTAATTTCACCATCTTTTCCAACTTAAGCCAAATGTTGCCTCTGTTTACACATTATTACGTCCGGAGGCGGAGGTCTGCTTTTCTAGTTACCAATGTTAACCCCATTTTAACAGTTTTTACGCCCAGTTTTTCCCATTTTAACCACATTTCACTAATACGCCCATTTTTTTTGCCAGTTTAACCAATTTCTGCCAATATCTGCCTTTTTTTCTCAGTTAACACTTTTTTCACAGTCTATATCCATTTTTATCCCATTTTATCAAATTTCCACCCATTTTTGCTCATTTGAAGCCTTTTCAGCCACTTTTAGCTCCCTTTTACCGCTATGTATGCCAATTTTTGCCTTTTTCTTTTTCAATTTTAATCTATTTTTTGCCACTTCTAACCCATTTCTTCTACTTTTTAAATCCATTTTCACCTCCTTTTCTGCTATTTTTTGCCATTATTAACCTATTTTTGCAATTTTAAACCCATTTTAATTTTTTTTTAACAAAAGGGGTTTGCATTTTTAAGACTTTGTACTACACAAACGATTAAAAAGATAATTGTTTCTTTGATAATAGTGGTTCATTTTCAGGTTAAATATAACATTTGGATACCACAGCTTAACTTTACAGTGGACCATGGTTTTGCTGACCTCCATGGGTCCCCAGTTTGGTCTGAGCCCCAGAAAGCTCCACCCTTTTCCCCTCTTATGGACAGCCTTGTCTGCACATGACTATTCCTGAATGTTCATACCTGTTCAACCACCTTCAGGTACGGTGGGGGTCCCCGGTCTCTGGCACCTTTATTTTGGGGGTCGTGGGCTGAAAAACTTGAGAACCCTTGCTGTAGAGGGAGGGAACAGCCGTTAACTTTGTCCTGACACATCTCTGCTTACCAATTACCCAGCTGTCTGAGATTTTCTGCATACTCTATTTCTGACCTCGTTTTACTGCGGGGCAAAACTGACTAAATGTTCACAGAAAAGCAACCGTGACGCTTGAAATCAGCTGTAATCTGGCTAAAAATGGCTGAATGCTCACATTTGTTTTGCTTGAAGAAAGCTTCTGTGCTCGTGCACTGATGTCAAAAATACTATGTCTTGTTTAAAATGTTGTTTGAAGCCAGGGTTGGCAACTACTGTGCACAAAAAAACAAAGAAAGACAAACACTACACTGTAAAAAAAATTCCGTTAAATTTACGGTAAAACGCTGGCAGCTGTGGTTACCAGAGATTTACTGTAAAAATTACGGTGAGAATGTATGAGAAAAAACGGTGTTTTCATTCTACAACTGTAAATATTACAGTTCAAACCTGTTTTTTTTTAACTGTAAATTTCTGTTAAAAAAATACAATATTGTAACCGTTTATACAAGGATTTGCTGTAAAAATAACAGTTATACTGTAACCATATTTACGGTAATTTGCTGTACAACTTACTGTAATTTGATGTAGAAGTTACAGCTCTATTACAACATTTTCTACAGGGATTGGCTGTAAAAATAACGATAATGAAACAAACCTGTTTACGGTAAATTACTGTAAAAACACCAGAAATCCTGTAAACCTAAATACAATCTATCTCAGTAATAAAAACAGTAGACCCGTATAATGTTAAACGGTATTTTATTATAACTACTTAAATTTTACAGTAAATTACTGGCAGCTGTGGTTACCAGAAATTTACCGTAAAAAATACAGTACAAAACATGAGAAATTACAGCTGATGTTTGCAGATTTTACGGTAGTAGCAAAATACTGCCCAACTTTAAATTTTACAGTAAATTACTGGCAGCTGTGGTTACCAGAAATTTACTGTAAAAAATACAGTACAAAACATGAGAAATTACAGCTGATGTTTGCAGATTTTACAGTAGTAGCTTAATACTGCCTTACTTTAAATTTTACGGTAAATTACCAGCAGCTGTGGTTGCCAGAAATTTACTGTAAAAAATACAGTACAAAACATGTGAAATTTCAGTTAATTTGCTAGATTTTTGTAGTAGTGCCCTAATACTCCTACTTTTAACAAAAGATTCAAGCTCTCTGATAAACAATAAGAAACTCTGCAGTTATATGTTTGCTATAAAAAACCTTTCAACACATCTGATAACTTGTCTGTAAACTCACAAAGCAGTTTAGATCTTGGAAAAAAAAGCTTGTGTCCATATGTATGACAGGTAGTCCTTGGTGTAATGCATGAAGATGAAACAAAGTCACTTGCCCCTAAATGATTCAAGAGTAATGAGTCCAGTCTTGACTGAAGAAGGCCTTCCACTTGGGAAGCTTCACATGGCCAAGAAACTTCATCTTCTTGAAGACTCGAGCACAGTTCATCAGGTGTTCTACTTTGGACTGGCTCCATCCTCTCTGCAGGAAGTACATATACAAAACAAAGTTAGAGTGATTCAGTGCTTCAGTTTAATGCCTACACAGATGTAAATTTGAAAAAACTAGGCTCTAATAAGCCATGCTTACAATCAGCACAACAGAATAAAATAAACAGTGTGTACAGTACATACAGATCATTTCTATAATAGAATATGGTGAAGAAACGCAAATGTACCCACAAGTGACAGCTATTAAGTCAGCAATCACCTAACAACAGCCAATTACTTTTTCCGTTATTGATTATAATGAGACAGTTATGACATATTAATTGCAATTTGCTTTTCCTTTATAGTTTAGAGCTGTGGTGCCCAGGCTTGTATCCACTGAGCTCCCCCCTCCTTCACATATCCAAGAAGATATGGACCCACACAAAAAAGTGACATAGCTATTGCTGTAAAAACTAAACATAAATTTGAATTGATGTCATTATTTAAAGCAGTTTTAATTTTGGCAGATATTTTTAATTTTAGTCTTAGTTTTAGTCTTTAAGTGAAATGAATTTTAGTTTCAGTCACATTTTAGTAATTTCTGTCCATTTAGTTTTAGTCCATAAAAAGTCCTCACATTTTAGGTTTTACTTTTAGTCCAAGCATTTATTGTCTTACTGAAATCTGGTACCAAGTCATAGTGGGATGTTCTCTGCACCCTGCCAAACCTGGGGTCCCTGCTTTCTACAGCTGAGAGACAGAAGAGCTACAGCTGCATTGTTTTTTGACAGAATTACCCACAGTGGAGAGATATCATGGATTTTGAATGTCCGACGAAAACTACAATACATTCTAGTCAAAAACTAAACTTAGTTTTTGTCAGTTTTAGTCATCACAGATCTATTTTTGTTAGTCTTAGTCTAGTTTTTGTCATGGAAAACAAAGCTGTCGATGAACATTTTTAGTCATAGTTTTAGTCGAAAATTAACACTGGTTTAAAGCTACACACCATAGCCCAAACCACAAGTGTTAGCAAAAGACCTTGTATGAACCATTCATAAGGGTTATATTGTGATTTTAGGTAGTTGAACCACAAGATAAATATTTGCAAACTATGCTCTTTATTTATATATTTACTTGTAAGACCACCCAAATAAATATAGAATTTGCTTTTACATGTAAATATAATATATAGTTTTATATATAATTTCTATATAATTTCCCTTCGGGGATGAATAAAGTTATTATTGTATTGTATTAGGGTAAGCCTACCCATTAAGCCCAGGCACCATTTAAGCCCACTTGTGACTTTGAAGTCAATTTAAAAAAAAAAAAAAGAGGGCCCTGTCTTATGCTATACATTATTTTGTCCAATCACACAATTTCTTAATTATATGTCAGTTTTTGTTTGACACAATCACATTTGTAGATATTGAAAAAGGCCCGCCTACATTTGTGCAGTCTCAAGGAGGCTCAGATAAAGTCGCCTCAAAACTTTGGTGTTTTGGGACCCCTCAGAAAGAACCTCTTTTCAACCATTTTCAGCCACTGACTTGTTAAGTACATTCATATTATGTAATTTGAGAGATTATTGATTTGTTTTTTTGTGTATAAACAGGTAGTTTTTTGTAATTTCTTACTATTTAGTTTTATGTGAAAAGATGAGTCATGCTAGCTAGCGTAGCGAGCTAATCACTAGTCAATACATGTAGCCCTACTGATAGATAGACTGCTTAATGATTAAAAATGATAAGTACACAAACTAAGTGTTTTCTGATTCATTTTACATAAATCTTACATAAAACTTTGAACAAGAATTCCTTGATAATTCAGAAAGTTTGGCAGAAGAGGAATAACTGTGATGGCAAGTTTTGCAGCATATTTAGCCTACAGGCATTTCTTTAAACATTTGTTTCATTTTGGTGAGAACATATTATCTTCATTTCCCTGGTAGTCACTGTAGAACCATTTAAGCCCAGTGTGTTCCATTTAAGCCCATCTTATGTGTTTCAATAGAAAAAAATGAAATTTTGAGGTTTGATAGCTTTTTGCTGTAATCCTGTGTTGGATGTTGTTATACTAACTTCATTAACATGAGTACATCACAGATCACACACTGACCAGAAGAATTGTTATGTCAGTTAATTTTGCATAATCATTTGTTTATAGTGAGAAAAATGCCAACAAAAAAGAGGAATTACAGCAACTGTCCTAAAATCATCATTGTTACAGCCAAACATTAAATCCAAGTTCAATAAGATATTGTTGATTCACTGTAATGTCATTTAATACTTTTAAAAACAAACACATTTTTTTATTTTGTCAATATTGAATCAAATTTTGTCAATATTAAATAAAATGTTCAATGAAATGTTAAATACTGAAGCCAATGAAAATTAGGTTTAGGCCTACTTAGTCATGTTTGTGGTGGTCCATTGTTACAAGCCAAACATTAAAGCCAAGTTCAAAAAATAAATTGTGTTTAACATGTATAACATGTTACTGAATTAATATATGTTTACTACTTGAAAAATGTAATAATTTTTTAAATTTCTGTCAATAAACGTGGTTGTGGGCTTATTTGGAACACACGTGGGCTTAAATGGTACTTAGGTACCAATTAAGCCCATGCCAGACTTTGACTTTATTCATAACATTTCTTTAATTTGTTCTCTAAAATATGCATAAGTAAATAAATATACCTTCAAATGAGGATTAATCCTTCATTCTAACAAATGATCATGTTTATAAACCATCTTAGTATCTATGAAAAATACGTGAACTTAGATTTTGGTGGGCCTAATGGGTACACTTACCTAAATGCTACAAAGGATTTTGCTGTAACAAAGATGATGGGCGCTGAATTTTAAATCAATCATAATGAAAACATATGACTCACACAGAAAACTGTATTGGCCCCCATATGGTGTGATCATCAGAACACTGAGAACAAGCTGGACAAAGCAGTGGCATGGCAGTATTCTGGGTATTTCTACATGACCAGATTAATGCAGTGCTTGGTGTAAACTACATAAAATAAACATAAAATGGCTTCATGTTGCTTAAAGAAAGATTAATCTAAAGAATTTATTGAGGTATGTACAAATGCTGTGCAAGGCTTACCATTATTTTTCCTTGATAACTGGCGTCTTTTTAGAAGAGTGGAATACCGGAGACAGTATAAAGTAATGGAGTCCTAGTCACTACTAGCAGAAGAAACAGGACCTTAAAAAAGAGTAAGGAAAAATAGAAAGACAAGGTAAAGCACCAAATCATGTCAACTTAGAAGTTTTGAACACTCATGTATGCACTGATTGCAAAGTACTATCCAATTTTTGAATTCACTCAAAAAGGAGGGACCCAATCTCTTCTTGTCCCGTGAGCTGAATGTCTTGTCACATCCCTTGTGTTTTGTGGCAGAAGCTACAGCAGACACAAAATGCAGACATACATGTAGAGTGATCCAGCTGTTAAGCAGTTATCAGACGGGTGTTGCTGTGTTTATATGTTCTTCTAAAATCAACACTAAGCTGTGACTGGTGCTACCCTCTCCACTTAGAGTGTGTGTTGATCCCACAGCTCTGTATGTCATCTTGCTTGCCCTTGCGCTTTTTCTGCTCACAACAGTTTTGGTTTAGAAAAAAATGCTGCACATCTATTTCTTTTTTGTTTTTTAAATTTGAAAATTTGGATACCATCAAACCTAAAAATCTGAACCAGAATCTTTATTGTCATTGTACACAAGTACAACGAAATTTTGCACAGTTCCATTCAGTGCAATTATTATTACCTCTGCCAAGGAGGTCATGTGATCGCAGGGTTTGTTAGTTTGTTTGTTGGCAACATAACCCAAAAAGTTATGGATAGATTCTGATGAAATTTCCAGGAATGTCAGAAATGGCAAAAGGAAGAACTGATTTGATTTTGGGACTGATCCAGATCATCGTCTGGATCTAGGAATTTAAAGGACTTTTCACTATTGGGAGATAGGGCTAATGGCGGAGGTCTGCGCTCTCTGAGTGCTTTTCTAGTTTATTATTGCAACTGCTCTGGGATATGTGCTGTTTTTCAGTCTGTTAGTTTTGGCTCTTATTGTTCTGAACCGTCTTCCTCAGGATAGCAGTTGTTACAGGTGATAACACAGTTATAAAAATAACTGATATTGTATCATATGATGCACACGGCTGGAAGGAAATAAAACATTTTGCCAGCATTACACTATACCATATAACTACCTCTAAAGAGGAAAAATTATTACCTCTGTAGGAACTCCTGAGTGGATCCCAATGCTGGTCAATGCATAGCATGAGCTGCCTTGAAGCCTAGCAAGAGGCTCCTGGGAGGATGATAAAAGTAGAAAAGAATTACAAGCAAATCATCCATTACCATCCAAATGAGTCTTTAAAGTGTTTCTGAGATCCACTTACTACAAAAAACAATACATGGGGCAGGCTTTCCACTGGTACCCCATCTGGCAAGAATGTTTCAACAAGGCAAAAGAGGTTGTCTTCTTTTTTGTCGAAACAGGAGAGAAGCCCTTTATGTCCTCTGAGCAGCCCTCCAACTGTCCTCTCTGAATCTTGAGCTTTGTGGCATCCTGCAAAAATCAAGTGAGCTATTAAATCTTTAGTGCCATGACACTGACGTGCACATATCCCCATTGTGCATTTAGGAGGTGCTGGAGCCAACAGGTAGTGCCCAGGACCACCACAGTCCACCACCACACTATCCCCCTTATTCCTGGGGCCGCTACTGCAAATGTGAATATGGGCGAAACTTCCGGTGCCAAAACGGAAGTAGGCTACATTAAATACATGTATTCTAGTACAGCAGCTAACTATAGACGCTAACAAAGAACCACAGTTGTTTCAATAGGAATTCTTCTGGAATTTGTAAATATTTATATTTTTGTTATCACATGTTCACATTGTTTGTATTATAAGCTGTAGATAAGTAAATAAGGTGGATACCACATTATTCCTGGGGGTCTACTGTAGCTATGAATGGAAGTGGAACTTCCAGTACAGTAACAATAATAGCAAAAACATGATTTTTCCAAAGGCTTACTAAAGTGATTTAGTGTCAACAGTGGTTGTTCTGAAATAAATAAATATTTGCTGTAATAAATACTGCGTTTTTGTTAAATCAATGAGCTGAAATGTTTTAATCATATTTTCTGTAATGCTCAGTACCTGTTGCTATGTTCATGGTACTAATATTATGACAAAGTTAAATATGTCTCTCACAACATGCTGTCCACTGTCTAAGTGCATCAGGGATGTGATTCTTTTAGTATTAATTTATCATTAATTCTTAATACAAAACTTGACATTTACCAAAATGAAGAGCTGGCAACTTGAGTCATGGATAATTTTATAAATATAATTCCCATATTTAAGAGGATTAGTTTGTAAAATGAGAATTTCAACAACTCCACAAACTAGAAATGTATCTTTTTATACCGATATAAAGCTACTAAAGTTAGCTAAATATGCCCTTGTAGGTTATCTAAAGTAATGTCATCAATTTGAACTCTCCAGTAGAGGCTAGAGAAATAATAATAATATTATCCCGTCTGAGGTGAAGCAGTCTTAGTTTATGTAGTTTGGTATTAAAATTGCTTTAATAGTCACGTTTAGCATCTGGTTTCTATGCAAAGTCCCATTTAGATAGAACGGAGCGGAAGTTGCGCCCATATCCATGGAAGGGTAGGAATAAGCTGGAAAGCCTGCCTCAGGGGACTCTGAACACAGATATGAATATGACTCTGAACACAGATATGAATGTGACTCTGAACACAGATATGAATGTGACTCTGAACACAGATATGAATGTGACTCTGAACACAGATATGAATGTGACTCTGAACACAGATATGAATATGACTCTGAACACAGATATGAATGTGACTCTGAACACAGATATGAATGTGACTCTGAACACAGATATGAATATGACTCTGAAGGGGAAAAATCCTTCATCTGAAGCATCAGTGCTGCGGTGGGACTCTCACTTTTTGGCTAGGGGACATCACGGTCCTCACGGTCACTCCCACCTCATCTGGAAAACTCCGTCCTTTTTCTTTCCCTCTTCCCAGTGTTCCCAGTATCCAACCGCCCATTTTTTGTGCATTTTTCAAAAGTCTGAAGTGGGCGGAGTTAGCTCTGAGCTTGGGGTTCACTTATGGACCCCAACAAAGCAAGTGTTAAACGTTCTCCACGCTAAAATGACAGCAAAAAATACAAATCAGACAGCAATGTTGGCTGGTCTAGAATTGAAACAAAATGCCTCCTGACCCATTTAACTTCTACCTATAAACACGTGGTGTTACTGAATGAAAAGAACTCAAGAAATATTTGACACTACGACAAAAGAGGTTCTACATACCTTACCAATAGCTCGTAGGCTGATGCTCCGGGTGACGTCGAATTAATACACGCCAATGTCCTGCTTTGTATTCCATCTTCGTTTGCAGCCCGTTCTGCGAGCAGACAGCAACTTTATGAAATATTTCGCGCACGAGACCACAGAAGACACGAAAACGCTGTAGTTTACCAGGCAGCCGTTGGCGGTTTGATTTTCCAACGAACCACACACGCATGCGTATAAGGTCCATTCTTTCCCGCGCCTGCGCGAAACCGTGTCGCGCATGGCAATTGACTGCAACCACAGTGCGCAAACGCATTTCGAGAAAGCAGCACTGTTTGTGTGCGTGGAGGAGGTGACTGAAAACTGTTCACTCTGTAGCTCGTTTCCAAATTGTTCCATTTTTAAACACCCAAATCGCTGTTCTAGTACAGACAGAATAGAAAACGTTCCTGTGTAGACAGGGTTGAATGGCGATGGGAAACAGTTTTTCAAAATTATTTTTATATATTTATTTTTTATATTGATACAACTTTATTGAACAGATTCCAATAGTTAATACAGCACTGGCACATGAAACAAAACGTATTTTCTAGACATAAATAACCCCACATACAGGTAAAGAGAAGTTTAGATTAAATTACATAAGGTATGAGAAGTAAATTAAAATTTCAGAAACTAAACCATGGTTTCATATTGTTTTTTTTTTAAGAATTTTTTTTCCCTTAGAAATCAATTTGATAGACTATATGTACAGTTCCCATTCATTTTTAAAACTGATTATGGAGGGTTTCTTGTCATTCTATTTGCATTCATGTTTAAGTTATTTAACCAGTAAAAATAACTATTGTATTTATATAATGTATATACTATATATTCAACTGTATTATATACATATTATATATACAGTATGTATCTCTCTCTCTCTCTCTTTATGTATATATAAAATAGTTCTTTCCAATTACCTTGTTATATTTCCTATCGGTAATATGTGTCATCCAATTTCAGTTCTGAAAGATTGACTGAAACATTAAAGTACATCAATGTATTTTGTGTTAGATGCATTAAAGGAAGTGGAATGGCTTTACAAATGCAATGGCATTCTTTGTGAGAGCAATTAACATCATTCTTTTCCAATAAATCAGTTAAACTAAAATAATTGACCACTTTCATCCATCAAATTAAGAACAAACAAAATGATTTTTGGTACCATTCTTGTTTCAATAAGGTTTTCATATTCACTGTAACTGTCCGTTTATTTCACAAGGCAGCATCATGTGGTGTAGCACTGAGAAACAAATGTGAACATAACAACAAATTGGTGCTTGTTCACAGGTTTTGCAGGTTGACAGGTTTTTACTGTATTTTCTACAGAACTTTCCTGATCATGCAGTATTTTTAACCTCTTGTCCCTGCTAAAATTACGGTATGTGATTGCAATTTTTTTCACAGATTTTACTGTGAATTTAAATGTACATGAGAGAAAAGTCTGTAATTTTAACAAAATACTACTGTAATTTTTAGAGTAATTGCCCGTCTTGAAGATTACAGTATTTTTCCTTTATTTTCACAATCTTCTTTCGTTTAAACGGTACAATTTTGTAATTATTACGTACTTTAATTGTAAAAATTTATGTTTCATACCGTTGCTTGATTTACAGCAATTCTGTGTATTTTATACAGTAATATATGTTTATTTGTTTTACGGTCTTTTACTGTTGCTATTTGACAGTCTTTTGCCGTATTTTCTACGGACATTTTTTACAGTGTATTGATTTATGTCCTTTTGGACAGATTTCTTTTTTTCTGGACTCCCAGAATAAATCTACATGGCTTCCTGGTAAGTTTGAACAAATCTGACAATATCTTGCCCATTACAATTGTTCAGTGTCTTTGGTTTTCATCTGTTGGTGATAATGAAACATTACGCTACTGATGCCATTTTCTGTTTTGTACTCATGGAAAGAACTGCTTCAAGAACATTTACAGGTGCATCTCAGTAAATTAGAACATCATCAA
Source organism: Cheilinus undulatus (assembly GCF_018320785.1). Taxonomy (NCBI): domain Eukaryota; kingdom Metazoa; phylum Chordata; class Actinopteri; order Labriformes; family Labridae; genus Cheilinus; species Cheilinus undulatus. The sequence goes on from NC_054880.1 coordinate 45,777,417, forward strand.
AATGCCAGTTTATTTCAGTAATTCAATCCTGCTCATGAAAACCCAAAATTCAGGATCTTAGTGAATTTGAAAGTTGTGAAAAAGTTGAATATTGGAGACTCATGTCGTCACACTCTCATCAGCTAACTCCAGACAGGTTTCCTGAGCCTTTAATGGTCTCTCAGTCTGGGTCAAAAAGGACCGGGCTGTTGCTCAGTGGTCCAGAGTCCTCTTTTCAAGTGTAAGTGAATTTTGCATGTCATTTGAAAACCAAAGTCTCAGAGTCTGGAGGAAAAGAAGAGAGGACCAGAATCCATTGCTTGAGGTCCAGTGTACAGTCTCCCCAGTCAGGGCTGCCATGTCATCAGCGGCTGTTGGTCCGCTGTGTTTTATCAAGTCCAGAGTCAACGCTGTCAGCTGTCTACCAGAATATTTTAGAGCACTTCATGCTTCCGTCTGCTGAAGCTTTATAGAAATACTGATTTTTTTTCCAGCAGGACTTGGCACCTGCCCACAGTGAAGCCAGAATTGCCAGGAACTGGTCTGCTGACCATGGTGTTACTGTGTTTGACTGGCCAGCCAACTGGTCTGACTTGAACCGCATAGTGCCTTCAGACAGACATGGTTCTGGTTCTGTCCTGGTTTTCAGAGCCTTGCGAACCAGCCCGTGTTCAGACGAGTTTAAGCAGAACCAAAGAGGGAGGACATGATGGTCATGTATCACCACGTCCAGCTCTACTTTCGCCGAGTCTTTCCTGCTGTCCCGGTATCCCTTCTTCAGTTTCTTGAGCTAATTAATCGTTTGGTGTGGCGTTCAGGTGAACCCAGCCTTTGCTATCTCTTCTACGAGTTCGGTATTGTACTACTCTCCAGCTTCACCCAGAAGTCTGTCAATGCCCAGGTCACGACCAAAGCAGACCACTTTTTCACCCACTGATGATGTCACGGTTCCCATGTAAGAACCAGCTAGAACCGTCGTTTCATCGGACGGCTGGTTCAAAATTAGGTTCAGGAACCGGAACTGGCACAGAGCCCTGCCAGTCTGAAAGGCCTTAATAGAGAATCTCTGTGGAAGTGTCAAGAGGAAGATGAGAGATCCCAGACTCAACAATCCAGACGAGCTGAAGGCTGCTCTCAGAGAAACCTGATCTTCATAACACCACGGACTGATGGCTCCATGACGCGCAGAGATGCACTAACGTGCAAAAGGAGCTCCAACCAAGTACTGAGTGCATAAATGAGCATCATTTTCCAGGTCAGTATTTCTGTGTTATAAATCCAGTTATTGGACTGAAGTTTTGTGATATTTTAATATTTTAGGATTGTGGATTTTTGATTTGTGTAAGCTGAAAACCGTAATCATCAACATTTAAACCAAAAAGTCTTGAAACATTTGACTACATAAAAGATGAATGTTGAGTAAAAGCAAGTTTCACTTCTTGAATGAAATAATAAGGACAACTTCTTAGTGATATTCTAATTTATTTTAGAAGCACAAAACAGCTAAACTGATATTTTCAGTGGCTTTGGGGTATGAGTTAATGTTGGCCAAATAATGACAATATTTCAATTCAAACAAGAGCTGATCAAATAACCATGAGAAAAACACACAGCAGTGCTGGATTTGAGGACATGAACTAGTCTCTCTGACATGTTTGCAGTGATAGTGAGATAATGCATGTAACTATGGTTTTAGAGCTAACATCTTGTGTTAGCATTCTCACACACGTTAGCTTTCATATGAGCGTCATCAACTCTGCATTTGTTTCATTAAACATATTTCCCTGAGTATTGTAATTTATCAAAGCTAGGGGAACATAAAGCCAATTAAAATTAGGGATGTTCTACCACTTTTTCTTTCCCGATACGATTCCGATACCAAGGTGCTGGGTATCGGCCGATTCCGAGTATTGATCCGATACCAGTGTGAACTTTCTGGACTGACTGTGCAGACTGGCAAATCATTTTAGACCTAAATTTGACTCAACAACTAGAATCATAATGTACAGCATCTCTGTGAGCCAAAGCTGTTTTTCTGCTAAATATTAAAGTAACAATAATACAGAGGGCTGCATCACAGGCTCTCTATCCCTCTGTATATCATGCTGTATCCAGGCAGCATCACGTGATTACAGAACAGCCTGCTATTGGCTGACGACCCCCACAAAGAGTACACAATATGGCGGTTAGCATTCGAGCTAGCGGTAATAAACGCTCATAATTTGATTAGATTAATCTCAATGTCGCGTTTTCTGATGTGGATTTTATCATTAAAGTCCCCAAAAGTCACAGGAGTTCCAGGCTCTCTGAAAATGCTGATACCGTGTTTCTTTTTTTAACTACTACTATTATTAGTAGTAGTAGTGGTATCATTTGTGTACAGATGGTGTGTGTCTGTGTGTTATTTGTTGATTATTAGAGATGATCTTTTGTCCTCTACCACAGGCACACCATGCATTCAGGACTCATGTTGGGTTAATGTTTACGGTCAGGTGTGTTATACACCCCAGCCAGTGGGCAGATTTCATTGACATTAGAGTTTGAAAAATTACATGATACTGACGAAATACCTGACGAAATATCAATCATATGTTATAGCACTGCTGAAATTAGCAGGTCAAATGAAGCCAGACTGCTACCTAAGTGAAGAGCCGTTTGGGAGCCGAAAGAACCGGGTCTTTTTGCTGAGGTGAACCAAGTGAGCCGGATCACTGGAAAGAGCTGAAATTCCCATCACTAGGTCCCCCACACTGAGAACCACTGCTCTAGGCTACCCTTCAGATGGACAGAATTCTCCTCTATAGGGTCTGTAAGTGTAGACTGTACAATAATGATAATAATAATAAGAAGAAAAAGAATATGTGTTATTAAATCTTAATCAGAATGTCTATTTCACTAGAAATGTATGAAAATGTTTGTGCTAGGGTGCGCCACAGCAAACAGTAGGTTTTTTTGGGGGCACCAGAAAGAAATTTCTCAGGTGACCCCTTAGTTGGCCAGCCAATGAAAAGCTATTTTATGAAAATCGATGAATTTTGATGAATTTTTGAACTAAAATTTCCCTAATAAGCATTTGTTTTACTATGGTTGAATTAAATGTGCTTGTATTATTTCCTCACATTTGTTAATGTGTTCATTAGCCTGTTCCAAAAATATGAGAAAATAAGCCCCATATTAGAAAAATGCCTTAAATACTGCATAATGTTCTTTTTCACTTCTAACTTTATCCAGCTAACACTGTGGTACTTTAGAATTTATTTTCCCTGCTAAAATAAAGGATAAAAAAAAAAAAATCATAAAAAAAAATACACTTGGCTCTTTACAGTGCTTTCCACATTATTATGCAAATGACATTTTTCTCTTATTTTCCGAAATATTCATGCAAATGACAGAGTATTTTTCAAGTCATCAGCCATTAGAGCATGATATAAATGTTTTTGAAAAAATCTCACAATGAAAACCATTATTTAAAAAATAAAATAAAAACCTCAAAATGCTCTGTTCCACATTATTAAGCAGGACAGAGTTTCAGAACATTTTATAGGTTGTAAAGAACTGAAAATGCTCATGTGTTGAATTTACAGCATCAGGAGGTCATATTTACTGAAATCAAAGCTATTTCAATCAAAAACATCTTAACAGGACAAGTTCCATGTTAACATAGGAGCCCTTCTCTGATATCACCTTCACTATTCTTGCATCCATTGAACTTGTGAGTTTTTGGAGAGTTTCTGCTTGAATTTCTTTGCAGGATGTCAGAATATCCTCCCAGAGCTGCTGTTTTGATGTGAACTGCCTCCCACCCTCATAGATCTTTAGCTTGAGGATGCTCCAAAGGTTCTCAGTAGGGTTAAAGGTCAGGGGAGGATGGGGGCCACACCATGAGTTTCTCTCCTTTTATGCCCATAGCAGCCAATGACACAGAGGGATTCTTTGCAGCATGAGATGGTTCATTGTCATGCATGAAGATCATTTTGCTACAGAAGGCACTGTTCTTCTTTTTGTACCATGGAAGAAAGTGGTCAGTCAGAAACTCTCTATACCCTTCAGGGACCCTAAAGGGGCCTACCAGCTCTCTCCTCATGATTCCTGCCCAAAACATGACTCCACCCCCTCCTTGCTGACATCACAGCCTTGTTAGGACATGGTGGCCATCCACCAACCATCCACTACTCCTCCATCTGGGCCATCCAGGGTTGCACAGCACTCATCAGTCAACAAGACTGTTTGAAAATGAGTCTTCATGTATTTCTGGGCCCACTGCAACCGTTTCTGCTTGTGAGCATTGGTTAGGGGGGGCTGAATAGTAGGTTTATACACGACTGCAAGCCTCTGGAGGATCCTACACCTTGAGGTTGGTGGGACTCCAGAGGCACCAGCAGCTTCAAATACCTGTTTGCTGCTTTGTAATGGCATTTTAGCATCTGCTCTCTTAAGGCCCATTTATACTCCCTTTATGTATGAAAATGTGTACATCCTTTTCAAACAATGTTACCGTCATTGCTCTCACATACTTCCATGCGTCCTTTACGCTGGCATGGATGTTAACCAATCCATAAGCTTTATGGAAACTATGCAGAAATACGGACGAAATGCACGGACAGAAGGCTCCGTCTGGATCTGGATCTGGATCCGGATCCGTATTTAACGTTGAGCATAAATGGGCTTTTAGTCTGATGAATTTGTCTTCAGAAACCTTCCTCATTATGCCTTTACCTGCATCAACCTGTCTGTGCTCTGAATCAGACACTAATTTCTTCACAGTACGATGATCACAATTAATTTTTTGTGAAATATCTCATGTTTTCATTCCCTGTCCAAGGCATTAGACTAGCTGACACACTTCAGCAGCAGAGATCCTTTTTCTTTCCCATGTTGCTGAAACCTGTGGCCTGCTTAATAATGTGGAACAGTGCATTTTGAGGTTTTTATTTTTGAAAAAATAACGCTTATCATTATGAAGTTTGTTCAAAAGCATTTGAATTATGCTTTAACGGCTATAAAATAAGCGTAAATGTCATTTGCAAAATAATGTGGAAAGCCATGTAATGTTTGAACAAGATGCCAACTGTTCAGTTTTATTCGTCTTGTTTTCTCGTGCTCACTGACATTTAGGTGCTCTGGTTCAATTGTGACACAAATAAGACATTTAAAATAATAAATAAAATCTTTTTTATTCCAGGCTTCTGTAGGGCCCACCCCCCGTTGGCCCCTCTTATTACGCCCATGCACCTTCACATTTAGACTAAACATAAATGAATTAACCAAACGAGCATATTATTGCTGTAGGAAGTATTTGTGCCTAGCTCTAGTCCTGACTTTCTCCTGCTAAAACAGTTTAACATCGATCTCATCGATGGCTGCTTGATTGGAGGAAAGCCTCCCCAACGACAGAGTCCTGCTCGTTATCTCGGATCAAATCTTCCCATATAACTGACAGTCGATGACTGCCCAGCTCTAAGATAGATTAGTGCTTCTTGTGCAACACGTGAGACTCCAGCTGACCAGCTGCATGTTAAAAAAAGTAGATTTTTTGCAGTGTGTGGCTAAGAGCAGGGCGGGGCGGAGAGAGGAGGGTTCGTTCAGAGAGAGAGAGAGTGTGTTTGTGAGAGAGAGAGAGAGAGGTGTCAGCTGGTCGAAAAGTGCGGGTTGAGATCAGCGCATGTATGCGTGTGTTTGGATGTGTGTAAGTGTGCGTTGACGTGTGGGTGTGTGTGTGCAAGGAAAGCATTTCGGGGGTGGGGGGTGGGGGGACAAGGTGTAGACAACAGAAGAGAGTTTTTGGGGTGAAGCAGTGTGAGTGGAGATCCAGACGGGGACAGTCGAAGCGCCGGGTGCTGCTGGACTCGTGCTGCCCTTTGATTACAGTAAGCACTCTTCTTTCCTTGTTTTGAAACTCAGCACTGAACGTTCCTACTGAAAGTCTAATGCTCCTCCTGCATGCTAGTATCCATGCCTGGGGATGCACAGGAGACTGCTGGCACCTTTAACTCCACTCAGTGAAGGGGGTTTTGTGTAATTTGGCTTTGGAAGATAGAGGGTTTCTTCAGCCCACAAGAATATTTACTTACACATCCTGAAAATCTGCACCTGGAGCCCTGATTACTCTCTTATACTAAGTCCGTGCAGTCAGTGAAATATTTTTTAGAAATGCTGGTTTTGTCTTTTAGGCAAACACAAACAAACTCATTCTTTAACATATTGATCCAAGCCGGAGTGATTCATTCTTTCCAGAAAGCCTTTGCAGCTACCGTTTTATTCCCTCTCTGTAGCTGTACTTCAGTTTCTTCCACTACTTGCTATCTCAACATGCTGCACTTAAAGGAGCCTCAAAGAGGATAAGCTGGCTGAGTGTGTGTACGTGGGCATGCTAGTGTGTGTGTGATGGTCTGTCATAAAGCTCCATTAGCTGTGACTTAATGTAGGCTAATCTCTGCATGCAGTTAAACTTCTTCCTTCCTTCCTGGTGCATAAAGAAGACTACAGGTCTGTTCAGGATCAGGTAACATGAAGGCCTCTGAGAGCTTCTAATGTGTGAGAGCTAGGCTACAGGCGCAGAAGTGCATCATTAGACTAAACCTGCACTGTACCGTCAGCATCTGAGCCCATGAAAGATATAGGTAGGGGTGTGACGTGCCAAATCCACACGTGGTATTATTAACTTGTTCACAACCCCTTTTAATTTTCTAGAGCCCCCCTGTATGACCAGTAAAGCTCCCTTTCTCTGCAGGAGGAACCACAAATGTCAGCAAATGTCAAGCAGTTGGAGCTTTGGCTTTGCTTTCAGGCTTATTAGCCTCACATACAGCCAGCCCTACTTGCCCCTTTAGCAGCGCTTAGATTGTTGTAAGCATACAAGTCAAGTAAGCCTTTGCAATAATATGTGAGATATAAAAACTGTTGGGGGGGGGGGCAATTATCAGCAGCTGAGAGGCTGGCATTTCACTGTGCACACACATTTAGACACAGATTCTCAGTCAGCAGAGTGACCTAAAGATAGCAGAGCCCCAGTGGAAACAGTAATTAGTGGGGTGAAAAAGAGGGAGAGGGAGAAGAGAGCAGGAGGAGGAGGAGGAGGAGATATTGTTTGAACCATCTGATATCTGTTATATAATGACCTGTACAATGGAGACATGCTGGGAGAGAAAGTGAAGAGAAACCAGCAGAGTCAAAGAGTGAGAGGAGCTGAGGGATTGTGTGTATGTGTGCAGTTTGCAGAACCTTTGTTGGGAGCAGTATTGGTTGCAGCACATCCCTCGAATTTGAAGTGGGCTGGAGAAATCTTGAAAAATTTCCTCCTGCATTCCATTTTCTACACAGACAAGTGAAATCTTCTTCATTGAGCTGAATATAACTGAAATAATTTTGCAGCATTTTCATCCTAAAGGAAGCAGTCAGGTATATTTTGTAGGGGTGGGTGAAAAAATCGATACAATATAGTATCGCAATATTTTGTCTGGTGATATGTCGAATTATCTCTTCCATCAAGTATTGATTTTTTCAAATTAATTACTGATATGAACTGGAGTCTATGATAATGGAAAAATTACCCAGGGAAGGACATTAGGATTATAAGTAGGGATGGGACTGATCCGATGCAATATCGGTATCGGGTCCAATATGGACGTAATTTATAGATCGGATATCTGACTGATGGGGCCGATCCAAGTGACCGATCCAAATCCATCCTACAGTTTGTGGTAGACCATGAACGCACCGCGGTCTAACACGAGACAGTCTGTGTAGCTGAGCTAGTATTAGATGGGACGTTCTTAACCGTATAATTACCGAGTAGATTAAACGTAAACCTATATTTAGGGTCAAAACTAGTCTAGAGATGAGAGAACACAAAGAAGAGTGGGTGTGACGTTAGCCTGATGACGGGCGGCGCTAGCATTGAAAGCTGACTTCGTTCCTCTTAACAGATTAATATGGTGCTTTGATATTTGGCCTCTTTTCACTTTGGGTGAGTAGTCATAGGTGAGCTTATCCCTCGACAGCCCACATACCACTTTATTTCTATTTACTACTTGGAAAACTGTCGTACCGCGGTCTTTCTACTATACGCTAACAGCTTAGCCACCGCCGTCCTTCTCATTGTTTATATCCGGCGGTGAAGGGTCAGAGAGGAAGGCTGTGGCCATTAACTGAAGCTATGGCGGTCTCTAGTGGCGGGAGGTTCATTAAAGAGCATTATAGACAGGGATTTATAACTTATACCCAGTTGTTGTTGTTTTTTGGATAATGATGATATTTTTTAGTAGTAGTAGTAGTTTTAGTAGAGCTGGGTGGTTTACTACAGCCTCATGTAACCTCACACATTATACCAACAACAATAATAATTGTTAAAAAAAAAAACAAATATATATATATATATATATATACACACACGTCGGAATCAGTATCGGTATCAGCACATATTTATCGGAAACAGATTGGAACTGAAACAAAAGTGGATCGGTGCGTCCCTAATTGCAAGCAGGGCATGAATGAGATGGACATGACACATGAGGTTTGCAAGAAGAACATGAAAATAAAATACTGTGGAAATAGGACCAGCATAAGAGCAAGGCCAATGCTAAATCAGCTAAACAGTTGAAAAAACATGGTCTAGATCGCAACACATGATATCTCAATACTCGCTGTATTGCAAAATGTTTAAAATCGCAATATCAAATGGTGGCCCAAGTACCGTGATAATATCGTATCGTGAGGCCACTAGTGATTCCCACCCCTAGTATTTTGCTGTTGATTCTGGATTTTCATCAACAGGAGGATGAGTTTTTGTAGCCAAACCGATGAAACAAGATGGAAATTGTGCACCAAACACTGGTAAAGGTCTTGTCAAATATTAATTTTGTTGACTCAAAGTATGATTAAAGTTGTTTAGGCTCAACTGATGAGACTAAGACTGGCTAAAAACAGATCTTTGCTTCCTTCAACTCTAACCAAAAGTACATTTAGAGTTCGTCAAGGAGACTATAACGAGACTGAACTAGTGCTGCAGTTAACTTGTCACAATCACACAATCAGGCTGTGCCATTACATAATCGCATCAATTATTTTTGTAGTAAATAGAGATTGAAAGGTTTTACAAAAGTGCCTTTAAAGTTTACAATAGTTCCACTATTGCATGTTATAGAACTTTGATTTAAAAAAGGAAACACCTTTTAAAAAATAAAACATCAAGTTATTTTGAAAGCAGTACTGTAAAAACTTAATGTAATGCACATTTTTATGCTAGTTTAGGTTTGTATGTTTAGAATTGAGAAATACACACTTTCAATTAGTGCGTAACGATTTGCAAAAATGGTATAATTATGATTTTTTAAAATAATAATATTAATATTACGATTGCAATTTAATACCCAGTTTTTCTTTGGTTCGTCATCGTATGTGTTTTTCAACAAATTCAAGCAATACATCATTCTATATCAGGGGTGTCCAAGCTTTTTCCATTGGGGGCCACATGGAGAAATATACATGGATGGTGGGGCCACTTTCATTTACCTCACCTTGATATTAGAGTGAGTAAAACCAGTCTCATACAGGTTAAGATATGCTCAGTGATTGGGTATGCTTAAATGGCTAATTGATGGCTGACAAGGCAAATAGCCGGTCATTTTTAAGTATTTTTTAAGTAGTAGCTCTGGCTACCACTGGCTCCGCCCCTAGAACATCATTTGTGCAGCTCTTTGCTGCTGTAATCCATTAGGATGTTATGAATCAAGATATCTTTATTATTTAATTTAGTTGCCAATATGTGGAGTGGAGTGGAGTTTTAGGCTGGACCAACAGACCTATGGCAGTTGAGATCTTTTTCTTTATTCCTTCTCATTCTTTGAATTTTAAAGTGTTTTTTAAGAAAAAAAGTTTGTTTCTTTTTTCATCCTCAAACCTGAAATAGTGTCCGGGGCGCGCCGGTAGTCGAGTGGTTAAGGCACGCACCATGAGCGCAGGCGACCCGGGCTCGAATCCGGCCCGTAGCACTATTTCCTGCATCTCTCTTCCCTGTTTCTGACTCTATCCACTCTCCTCTCTCTAATAAAGGCACGAAAAAGCCCAAAAATAAATCTTGAAAAAAAAAAAACTAAAATAGTGTTCAAAGGACTGAATTTTTTGTTATGTAAACATATTTAAATGTCAGTATCAATATCTGTATCTGCCAAAATGAATCTGTAAATATCGGCATAACAGCTATCGGCAAAAATCCAATATCATGCATCTCTAATGACAGCGTGTACTGAATACAATAAAATTAGTTCAAAAGCAATTCATCTATAGCAGCATGAATCTGAAAATGAGGGTGCAACAAGCTTTAAGCTATAAAAGAGGCGGCTGGGGTGGAGGAGGTGAGGCTGGCTATCAGCTGATCACAGCTGGGGTATAACTTTAGTGAACTAACACTGAGCTCCATCAGTTTTAGACTGAACTAATTATGTTTGTTCATATTGAAAATCTGATGTCAGTTTCCTTATTGAAGGGCATTCTCATTTTTATGTCACTCATTTTGATTAAGGAAAGTAGGATTTTTGTACACCATTGTAAGATATTATACACTTGAATGTTTAAAATCTCTGCCGCTGCAAAAATGATTTGTTAAACTGTTATTTTGACACATTTCAGGTTAAAGAAATTTTGCAACTTGTGCGATTTGTAAATTGCAGCAGGCCATATTGTTATTTAATCTAATTTGCCATTTATTGCCCGCCCTGCTTCAAAACTATCATCATTCTCTGCATTCTCCTTTATCAAAGCAGCTAGACTCCTGACACCATTTATGTATTTTTTCGCAATTTTGTCCAGTAAAATCACAATTGCACATCATTACAAAATCACATCACACGAGACTGAAATGCAATTAAGTTTACATTAGACAGGATATTTCTCTAATGTGGGTAAATCCATTGAAACAAAACGCATCTGAAGCTCTTTTGCCTCTCAGTTGTGGAAAGCAGGGACCCCAGGTTTAAGGGGCTGCACAGAATGCAGATTTAAGGCAAAGAGAATAAATGTATTTGTCGGACAAAACTATACTATAAAACTTTGAAGGAAAATGTGACAAAAACTAATGGGCATTTTAATTCTACAAGAATATCTTTTTCACCTTTGCATGCAACTGAAAGGTTGTTCTTTGCAGCACAGTCTCAAAATAAGTGCCCATCTATACATCCAGTGCTTTATTACTCTAAGCACCAGTTAAAGTTGTTGTAATGTATAATTACTGCATGTCATGTCTCTAAACATGCACAGATACACATCTCTCTCTGCTCACTCACAGCAGACAATGCAGCCACAATGGCCGACTCCTATTTCACGCTCCTTTAGAAGAGCTCCTCTCTCCTTTTACTCTCTCCATTGGTCTGCAGGTGCCGAGTGCTCATGTGTGTTGCCAGCTTGGAGACGTTTTCTTGTTTAGTCTTAAGCCCCAGGCTTTGTTTGGGAACTGGCGAGTGTGTGCGTGTGCATGTGTGTGTGTGTTGTACACAATGGCTGTGTTTACACTGGATTTGGTGTGCACAAGCTCGTCCATGCACGCACATTCATTTGAGCGTACAAGCTTTGTTTTCTTGTAAGCAGAGAGGTGGGTGTTGGGTTTTTTCTATCTCAAGCAGATAGGAGTATTAAGAAAAGGTATGTAGCACAGATCATTAAACTCAATCAACAAATCACTTTAAAACTTCCACCTGCTAGTTTTCTTCAAGTGACTTTTTTCTTTTGTGCTAAACACCAAAATCTCTATGTGCATCTTTATCATTCAGTTCATTGTCAGCTACTTTTGTTACCTCCTGTACTTTATCTTTAGTCTAGATAGAGATCAGTTCTTCTTTCTGTATTCAGTCTCTGTGTCTTCTGTCATGTTCAGGGTGCTGGTGAGACCAGTGGGTGACATCCCCCTCAGAGGGAACCCTTAAGGAACACCATGGCCCTGGCGGAATGCCCTGACTACTTTTTACGGCACTCAAACTACCAGGTAAATGCTTTGTGGTGTGTGTATTTGGGTTTACCCATGTGAATGTATAGCTGGTTTCACACTCACACAGAACTCCTGAAAAACTCCTGAAGTTTCAGCAGGAGCTGAACAGCCAACTTTTTTACTCAAGACTTTATCCAAAGTTTCCCCTGCCAGCCCCCTGGGAAATTTTCCGCCTGAAGTCCAAGTAAGCTGATGTGAGAACAGCAGGGTATAATCAGGAAAATTCACTGCAGGCTATAAGGAGGGGTGACCATGGTGTTAATTCCCTGTGATCAAAGCGTGGTCATAGACTGTATGCACGCAACAGGTACGATCTCTGCTCATAATGATATTGCGTTATATTTTCTGTTCACCAGTATGCTCTTTTCTGCTCTTTTGTGATTATGTCCAAAGACTTGTTGAATAGATGTTAAGATGTAAAGTGGACTGTATTGCTTCTTCTGCCACCTCTGTGTCGTTCGTCCACATCTGGCCTCATACCCACACCCCACATCCAAAAATCCTGGTTGGAAGCTCCATGAAGCAGTGTGGCCTTCTGACAGTAAAGCAATGAACTAAAAGATATTTAAGCACAGTTTACGCTAAGATTGGCATTGCTTTTAGGTCGACATTCTCATGATCAGCTCAAAAACATGGTACAAGCAGTGGTGCAGTGCAGGATGAATGTAGTATACACACTTATTTTTTAGTCTTCACCGAGTAAACCAACCTCTAAATACAGAATATACCCAAAAACAGAGCACATTAATTAAGGGTATACACACTTCTGCACTCACCACTACACACTAGGGCTGAACCATTTGCAAAAATAGTCTTATTGCGATTTTTTCCCCAAATATTGCAATTTGATAATCTTATGTATTTTTTTACAAATTCAAGCAATAAATAATTCCATAAATAAGACCATGTGTATTTAAAAATATGAAATTATTTCTGAAGCAATTAATCCATAGCAGTATGAATCTGAATATGAGGGTGCAACAAGCTTTAAGCTATAAAGGAGGCAGCTGGGGTGGAGGAGGTGAGGCTGGCTACCAGCTGATCACAGCTGGGGTTAAAATTTGGTGAAGTAACGCTAGGCTTCATCCGTTTTATTTAGAATGAGCTAACTATTTTTGCTCATATTGCAAATGTGACATCCTTTGCTTTGTTTAAGGGCATTATCTTTTTTATGTCACTCATTTTGATTAAGAGAAACATACATAAAACACAAAAAGGAGGATTTTTGTAAACCATTGGTATGAATTTCCCATATGACCAAACAAAAATATTATTGTGTTTGGCCTACTAGTCAAAAGTCAAACAAATACATTCTGTCAACCAGCGTCACACTGCAATGGTGCAACGATGTCACGGCATAACTGTGCAAATTTGGTTTGCAGCATGTGTAAAGTCTATGGTCTACAGTCTACGAACAACTTTGTCCCCACAGTCTAGATCAACCATCTGTTTTCTGCACAGCTTATCCCGTTGTGGGGGGGGGGGGTGACTGGAGCCTATCCCAGCTGTCATTGGGCGAGAGGCAGGGTTCACCCTGGACTGTTCGCAGGTCTGACATATAAAGACAGACAACCAGGTACACTCACACTCACACCTATGGCAAATTCAGAGTTACAAATTAAAGGGATACTTCAACATTTTGGCAAATTTGCCCATTGCCATAATCCCTATAGTCTAAGTAACATGTTTGTTTCTTTTAGTGTCAGTGCAAGCTATTTTTGCTAGAGGTGCACGATATTGGATTTTTGCCAACCTCCTATATGCTGGTATTTACAGATTCATTTTAGCCGATATCGATACGATATTTAAATATGCTTTTCGGACAAATAATTTCAGTCCTTTTGGACACTTTAACGTTTAAGGATGACCAAGAAAACAAACTTTAGTCCTTAAAAAACACATTAGGGTTTAAAGAATGAGGATGAATAAAGAAAAAGATCTCACCTGACATAGGTCTGTTGGTTCAGACTAAAGCTCCACTAATTAATTAGTATATATGGACAAAATTAACAGTCGATAAATGCTGAAATACACAGGCAAAATATCGGCAGAAATTTTGATATCTGCCGATACCAATATTTGCCTTTTTAAGCTAATATCTGCCGATACCAGGGCCGAGAATATCGTGCATCCCTAATATTTACAACTCCAAAACGCTCTCATGGACAAGTTGTAACCTGCACATTCACCACGCTATAAAATAGTAACATATAATTATGTAACATTAAGACACATGAAGCAAATACTCAGAACTATTTCTTGAGTAAACCACTGGGCCGAGTGACACAGTGCAGCAGCCATGTCTGGAGTGTAGTTCCAGCTTTGCATTTAACTTTAAAACATCTCCGTCTCGTAATGTTCCATGATTATTTCATAGCGTGGTGAATGTGCAGGTCACAACTTGTCCACAAAAGTGTTTTGAAGTTGTTGGATTGTGTGTTTGATGAGTTTAATGAGGAAAATCCATAATACCGTAAGACTCCATTGAGTTGGCACAGCAACTCCGAACTTGGCAGCGCAGATCTAAAAATAGCTTGCAGGGACAACTAAAGGTAATGACAATGGGCAAATTTGCCAAAATGTTGAAGTATCCCTTTAACCTAACTGGCATGTTTTTGGTGGTGGGAGGAAGCCGGAGTACCTGGAGAGGACCCACACATGCACAGGGAGACATGCAAACTCTGCACAGAAAGGCAGGGAACCAAACCCCTGCACCACCGTGCAGCCCTTATCTAGTTCAAAACAGAGCTAAACCTGAAAAATTCTCCATACACCTAAAGGAAAAACATTTTGAGGAACTATTGAGAGTTTGTGAAGTAGTTTGTAAGTTTTTCTGTGTGGTATGTTCATATCACACGCAGTGAGAAACTTTGAATCAGCTTACTAGTTGACGAGTAGACGAGTTAAATGTTTAGTTTCGGGATGAGGAAAACCTGGAGTTGGAGGAAAATCTGATGCAATTTAGTTCAGAAATCTGTGTGTGTGTCACCATGTGTACAGTGGCCCTGTGAGTCTATTGCCTCACAGTGAATGACTCCCAGCCTAGTTGGGTGAACCAGGGTGTCTCTGCAACACAACAGACCCACTTCCACTGTCCAACTCCTGCAGAATGAGCCCTTTGTTTCTCGGCTCAGATTTTCTCCTCTCCGGCTCTCCAGTAACCTAAAGAATTTGGGCAAAGAGCATCATGGAGGTCTATAAATAGAGCGCTAAACAAACAACAATAACAAGCAGGGGGCTTTATTGTGTGACAGGCCTGAAAGCATGGGATTGATGGCATGACGTCTTACTGGGACCGATGGGGCGATGGAGGTGACGTAGCCTCAGCTGCCTTATTCCTCTTAGTGGAGGTACAAGAATGCAGCTCTCTACTAACCCAAACCGTGGGACCAATGAG
Source organism: Cheilinus undulatus (assembly GCF_018320785.1). Taxonomy (NCBI): domain Eukaryota; kingdom Metazoa; phylum Chordata; class Actinopteri; order Labriformes; family Labridae; genus Cheilinus; species Cheilinus undulatus. The sequence continues at coordinate 45,792,770 of NC_054880.1, forward strand.
CCCCTGTCGAGCTGACATGAAGTTGGATTGGTTCACATTAGCTTCCAGGAAAAGGTTTTGCACCAGCAGAACTGCACTGAATAGTGAATTGAATCCCCATAGAAAACAACATTCCTCCACCCTGCATCTAGCAAAGAAAAAAACAGAGTTTGATAGTTCGAGGGAGAGAAGTGGGTTACAACATTTGTGTGTCTGTGTGTGTTACGTAAAGCTTACCAGTTGACATGACACAGCATGACACACACTCACACCCCATGGAGTCTTCCAGCAGGCAGTTACTGTAGGTTTAGTGTGTATAGATAAGGTGCAAATGAGCTCTCTTTTCTGCATACTTATATAACGCTATACATAATGCGGGGCATGTGTGTGAATCTGGGCAGTGTTCCAGACCCGTCTTCCAAAGTCTGTGTGTAGATGTGTGTGCGTGTCTGTCTATCTTAGTAAAACGTTGGATCCTCGCCAAAGATGTCTCAGAGTAAGCAGCCTGCAACTCTCACTTTCTTTCTCCCTTTTCCAATCTATCTGCAAGAGTTAATGATTGTGTTTTTCAAAGTGTGCTGGATGTAGAAGTACTGAGCACAAAGACTTCCACGTCCTAAGACTCCAAGCTCAGTTGTGTTATCACTTGAACCAGTCTGAGGAGCAGAATAAATGAAGCATTTAACAGAGCTTCTCCCTCAGACATGAGTCCTAAACATGACTGTTTCATCTGAAAACATGCAACATGCATGCCATTAAATTCATAAAGGTAAATGGTGAGGGGCTGCATGCAGCAGTTATCACTTGGCATGCTCTGTCAGTCAAGCTCAGTGCTTTCGAGGAAACGCAGCCTTTGATGCTCTGAGGGAAAGAATGTTGAAATGCTGAGATCTTAATGCTGAGGGCCATATGGAGTGAAAGAGAAGTTTTTTCACGATGAAAGAAACTGTCAAGATATGGATCTTGAAAACTCAAAGCCTTTTTCCCACGGTTCTGATGATCTGAATTCTAATTTCTCCAAAGAAGTGCATCTTCTGGACCATTTTATTAAGAGAAATGACTCACTGGATACCAAGAGCCCTGGAGTAGGGATGTTCTTAAGAGTACAATTTCCCATCAGATCAAATGCAAATTATCATGGTGTCTAAAGTCAAATAAATAATTCCTCTTCACTCTAAAATGGTAAAACCATAACAATGCGAAGTTGGTTATCAGGATCTTGCTAACATTAGCAGGGCTAGTTTTGCCGGTCTTCAGTCCTTTTTGCAGGTCAGTTTCCACAATCCTTAGCTGAATATCGTCACTCGCTTTAGATGTGAGCTTTAGCAATGTAGGCTTTAGCAAACAAAGCTAAAGCTAACGTAGCTTTGAGATAACATACCTACGTAGCTTACATAGCTGCTTTGTGAGCTTAGCTTTAGTTAGCTTTAGCAATGTAAGCTTTACCAAACAGCCATAACTAACAGAGCTTTGAGATAAAGTACCTCCGTAGTAAACATAGCCGTAGCTAACGTAGCTTTGAATTATTATACCTGTGTAGCTTACATAACTGCTTTGTGAGCTTAGCTTTAGTTAGCACTAACAATGTGAGCTTTAGCAAACACAGCCAAAGCTAATGTAGCTTTGAGTTATTATACTTGTGTAGCTCACGTAGCTGCTTTTGGAGCTAAACTTTGCCAATGTTAGCTACATAGCTGCCTTAGTTACATAGCTACTTTATCTATGGCTAAGTTACCGTAAGCAACATGAGCTTCAGCAAATATAGCTAAGCTAACCTAGCTATGTAAACAATGGAGATACAAAGCTTGAATAGCTGCTTTGTGAGCTTAGCTTTAGATAGCTTTAGCAATGTGAGCTTTAGCAAACACAGCTATAGGTAATAGAGCTTTGAGATAACATACCTACATAGCTTACATACAGCTTTGTGAGCTTAGCTTTAGTTAGCTTTAGCAAAGTGAGCTTTAGCAAACAGCCATAACAGAGCTTTGAGATAAAGTATCTGCGTAGCTTACATAGCTGCTTTGTGAGCTTAGCTTCAGTTAGCTTTAGTAACGTGAACTTTAGCAAACAGCCACGGCTAAAAGAGCTTTGAGATAACGTACCTATGTAGCTTACATAGCTGCTTTGTGAGCTTAGCTTTAGTTTGCTTTAGCAACATGAACTTTAGCAAACAGCCATGGCTAACAGAGCTTTGAGATAACGTACCTATGTAGCTTACATAGCTGCTTTGTGAGCTTAGCTTCAGTTAGCTTTAGTAACGTGAACTTTAGCAAACAGCCACGGCTAAAAGAGCTTTGAGATAACGTACCTGTGTAGCTTACATAGCTGCTTTGTGAGCTTAGCTTTAGTTTGCTTTAGCAACATGAACTTTAGCAAACAGCCATGGCTAACAGAGCTTTGAGATAACGTACCTGTGTAGCTTACTTAGCTGCTTTGTGAGCTTAGCTTTAGTTTGCTTTAGCAACATGAACTTTAGCAAACAGCCATGGCTAACAGAGCTTTGAGATAACGTACCTGTGTAGCTTACTTAGCTGCTTTGTGAGCTTAGCTTTAATTAGCTCTAGCAAAATGAGCTTTAGCAGCCAGCCATAGCTAACAGAGCTTTGAGATAACATATCTATGTAGCTTACATGGCAGCTTTGTGAGCCTGGCTTTAGCTACGTTAGTTATGTAGCTCCGTTAGCTCCTGTTAGCAGATTGTTTACTCTGCTTTATTAAATGTTTTTTCAATCAAGTTTTGCAGGTCATGTTTTTGACCTTGATATTTTGCTATCCTAACCCTTACCTGAACGCTTACTGTCCCCTTAAATGGAGGGTCAGTCTATTGAATTTAAAAACTTTTAGCTGGTTATTTCCTTTCTGAGATATCTCAGATGAACTGTTTGTGAGAGAGGCCTTCAGAAATGAGTGGTCTGCAGCCAGACATCACTCAGCATCATTGTAAATGAGCGTTACCACCTCAATGGTATCTGAAGTATAAATAAAGGTTGATTGATTTATTGATCAAAGTGTTTATAAGCATTGTGGCTGTCATTATCTTCCTACAGTGGCTTTGTATAGTAGTGCTGCGTTCTTGAGAAAAACACAACAGAGAAAGAAAAAGTTCACTAACAGTTTTTTAGACAAACTGTCTTTTAATCCACAAGAATATTCCAACATATGTAAAAGGCATGCTGTTCATTTAGTGAGCGATGCAAAAGCACCTAATTAGTCCTCCATAACGCCCCCAGGGTTCATGTTGTCTCAGAGAGGCTTGGTCACAAACTTATTTTTAAAACATAGATTACGTTTTTTAGAAGATAAGCTTGATGGATGGATCTGTTTACCTCTTTTTCAGCGTATACTTTTCCATACAATACTTCAGTGCTGCATGCAGCACAAATCACGACAGACAGGGTAGTGTTGTTCAAAATTGTGCACCACAATTTTGCACTTAACCAGAGGAGACAATGATTTAAATGCCTCTTTTCCTAGCATGCCTCTTTTCCCATATTGTAGCTTTGTGAAGTAACTTCATACTATAGCTTTGTGAAGTAGTTTTATATTGTAGCTTATTAAAGTAGCTTCGTATTGTAGCTTTGTGAAGTAGTTTTGTGAGCTTTATATTATAGCTTTGTAAAGTAGCTTCATATTGTAGCTTTGTGAAGTAGTTTTGTGAGCTTTATATTATAGCTTTGTAAAGTAGCTTCATATTATAGCTTTGTGAAGTAGTTTTGTGAGCTTTATATTATAGCTTTGTAAAGTAGCTTCATATTGTAGCTTTGTGAAGTAGTTTTGTGAGCTTTATATTATAGCTTTGTAAAGTAGTTACGTTGGGTGATTATCACATGAGATTGATAGTTGTTTTTACCCAATATTAAATTCATTAACTTCCATTTTATTTCAACATGAAGACCTCGAAGTAAATAAAAATATTTTTGTGGCTGTTACACCTAAAACTTCAACAACATACTCCCTCCTCATACAGGCTTAATACACCATGGTATGGTAGCTTCACAGTTTCTGTATATTTTCAGTATATGTACCATGCTTTAAGCAGAATCTTATATAGTGAATTATATAATATATTATTAGCTAATATATTCACAGTAGCCAGGTTGATATTGTTCCCTGCTTCCACTGTGAAATTGAGAAGTTTGTGATGAGTCTTCCACTGATATAGCATTTGTTGAAGATGGCTCCACGATCAAGTCGTGGATGGTTCTGAGTGACCAGTAATATACGACATGTTTACATGCCTCTCAGGTGAATGCACTCTTAAAATTTTTCTGTATTTAGTACTTAGTTAAAATTCTACTATACTGTGTTAACACATTTCAATAAAACACAAAGGACACTGTTATGAACTAATTGTAGCTTTGTGAAGGAGTTTTGTAAAGCTTTATATTCCAGCTTTGTAAAGTAGCTTTGTGTTGTAGTTTTGTAAATCTAAATAGTGCAGCTTTGTAGAGTAGTTTTAAAAGCATAATATTGTACCTTTGTAAAGTAGCTTTATATTGTAGCTTTGTAAAGTAGCTTCATATTGTAGATTTGTAAAGTAGCTTTATATTATAGCTTTGTAAAGTAGCTTTATATTGTAGCTTTGTAAAGTAGCTTCATATTGTAGCTTTGTAAAGTAGCTTTATATTGTAGCTTTGTAAAGTAGCTTCATATTGTAGATTTGTAAAGTAGCTTTATATTGTAGCTTTGTAAAGTAGCTTCATATTGTAGATTTGTAAAGTAGCTTTATATTGTAGCTTTGTAAAGTAGCTTCATATTGTAGCTTTGTAAAGTAGCTTTATATTGTAGCTTTGTAAAGTAGCTTCATATTGTAACTTTGTGAAGTAGCTTTATATTACGGCTTTGTAAAGTAGCGTCATATTGTAGCTTTGTAAAGTAACGTCATATTGTAGCTTTGTAAAGTAGCTTTATATAGTAGCTTTGTAGAGTAGCTTTATATTGTAGCTTTGTAAAATAGCTTTATATTATAGCTTTGTAAAGTAACTTTATATTATAGCTTTGTAAAGTTGCTTCATATTGTAACTTTGTGAAGTAGCTTTATATTATAGCTTTGTAAAGTAACTTTATATTATAGCTTTGTAAAGTAGCTTTATGTATAGCTTTGTAAAGTAGCTTATATTGTAGCTTTGTAAAGTAACTTTATATTATAGCTTTGTGAAGAAGCTTTATTTTGTAGCTTTGTAAAGTAGCTTTATATTAGAGCTTTGTAAAGTAGCTTTATATTATAGCTTTGTGAAGTAGCTTCATATTGTAGCTTTGTAAAGTAGCTTTATATTATAGCTTTGTAAAGTAGCTTTATATTATAGGTCTGTAAAGTAGCTTTATGTTGTAGCTTTGTAAAGTAGCTTTATATTGCAGCTTTGTAAAGTAGCTTTATGTTATAGCTTTGTGAAGTAGCTTTATATTATAGCTTTGTAAAGTAGCTTCATATTATAGCTTTGTAAAGTAGCTTCATATTGTAACTTTGTGACGTAGCTTTATATTGTAGCTTTGTAAAGTAGCTTTATATTATAGCTTTGTAAAGTAGCTTTATGTATAGCTTTGTAAAGTAGCTTTATGTTAAGCTGAGTAAAGTAGCTTTATATTGTAGCTTTGTGAAGTAACTTTATATTGTAGCATATTAAAGTAGCTTCATATTGTAACTTTGTAAAGTATCTTCATATTATAGCTTTGTAAAATAGTTTTATATTGTAGTTTTGTAAATCTTAATAGCGTAGTTTTTTTAAGCTTTATATTGTAGCTTTGTAAAGTAGCTTTATATTGTAGCTTTGTAAAGTAGCTTCATATTGTAGATTTGTAAAGTAGCTTTATATTATAGCTTTGTAAAGTAGCTTTATATTGTAGCTTTGTAAAGTAGCTTCATATTGTAGCTTTGTAAAGTAGCTTTATATTGTAGCTTTGTAAAGTAGCTTCATATTGTAGATTTGTAAAGTAGCTTTATATTGTAGCTTTGTAAAGTAGCTTCATATTGTAGATTTGTAAAGTAGCTTTATATTGTAGCTTTGTAAAGTAGCTTCATATTGTAGCTTTGTAAAGTAGCTTTATATTGTAGCTTTGTAAAGTAGCTTCATATTGTAACTTTGTGAAGTAGCTTTATATTACGGCTTTGTAAAGTAGCGTCATATTGTAGCTTTGTAAAGTAACGTCATATTGTAGCTTTGTAAAGTAGCTTTATATAGTAGCTTTGTAGAGTAGCTTTATATTGTAGCTTTGTAAAATAGCTTTATATTATAGCTTTGTAAAGTAACTTTATATTATAGCTTTGTAAAGTTGCTTCATATTGTAACTTTGTGAAGTAGCTTTATATTATAGCTTTGTAAAGTAACTTTATATTATAGCTTTGTAAAGTAGCTTTATGTATAGCTTTGTAAAGTAGCTTATATTGTAGCTTTGTAAAGTAACTTTATATTATAGCTTTGTGAAGAAGCTTTATGTTGTAGCTTTGTAAAGTAGCTTTATATTAGAGCTTTGTAAAGTAGCTTTATATTATAGCTTTGTGAAGTAGCTTCATATTGTAGCTTTGTAAAGTAGCTTTATATTATAGCTTTGTAAAGTAGCTTTATATTATAGGTCTGTAAAGTAGCTTTATGTTGTAGCTTTGTAAAGTAGCTTTATATTGCAGCTTTGTAAAGTAGCTTTATGTTATAGCTTTGTGAAGTAGCTTTATATTATAGCTTTGTAAAGTAGCTTCATATTATAGCTTTGTAAAGTAGCTTCATATTGTAACTTTGTGACGTAGCTTTATATTGTAGCTTTGTAAAGTAGCTTTATATTATAGCTTTGTAAAGTAGCTTTATGTATAGCTTTGTAAAGTAGCTTTATGTTAAGCTGAGTAAAGTAGCTTTATATTGTAGCTTTGTGAAGTAACTTTATATTGTAGCATATTAAAGTAGCTTCATATTGTAACTTTGTAAAGTATCTTCATATTATAGCTTTGTAAAATAGTTTTATATTGTAGTTTTGTAAATCTTAATAGCGTAGTTTTTTTAAGCTTTATATTGTAGCTTTGTAAAGTAGCTTTATATTGTAGCTTTGTAAAGAAGCTTTATATAGTAGCTCTGTTAAGTAGCCTTATATTGTAGCTTTGTAAAATAGCTTTATATTGAAGCTTCATTAAGTAGTTTTGTAATCTTTATATTATAGCTTTGTGAAGTAGTTTTATATTGTAGCTTTGTGAAGTAGCTTTATATTGTAGCTTTGTGAAGTAGGTTTATATTGTGGCTTTGTGAAGTAGCTTTATATTGTAGCTTTGTGAAGTAGTTTTATATTGTAGCTTTGTAAAGTAGCTTTATATTATAGCTTTGTAAAGTAGCTTAATATTATAGCTTTGTAAAGTAGCTTCATATTGTAACTTTGTGAAGTAGCTTATATTATAGCTTTATAAAGTAGCTTTATATTATAGCTCTGTAAAGTAGCTTTATGTTATAGCTTTATAAAGTAGCTTTATATTGTAGCTTTGTAAAGTAATTTTATATTATAGCTTTGAGAAGTAGCTTTATATTGTAGCTTTGTGAAGTAGCTTTATATTATAGCTCTGTAAAGTAGCTTTATATAGTAGCTTTGTAAAGTAGCTTTATATTATAGCTCTGTAAAGTAACTTTATATTATAGCTTTGTGAAGTAGCTTTATATTATAGCTTTGTAAAGTAGCTTTATATTACAGCTTTGTAAAGTAGCTTTATATTATAGCTCTGTAAAGTAGCTTTATATAGTAGCTTTGTAAAGTAGCTTTATATTATAGCTCTGTAAAGTAACTTTATATTATAGCTTTGTGAAGTAGCTTTATATTATAGCTTTGTAAAGTAGCTTTATATTATAGCTTTGTAAAGTAGCTTTATATTGTAGCTTTGTAAAGTAGCTTTATTTTGTAGCTTTGTAAAGTAGCTTTATATTGTAGCTTTGTGAAGTAGCTTTATATTATAGCTTTGTAAAGTAGCTTTATATTATAGCTTTGTAAAGTAGCTTTATATTATAGCTCTGTAAAGTAGCTTTATATTGTAGCTTTGTAAAGTAGCTTTATATTGTAGCTTTGTAAAGTAGCTTTATATTATAGCTCTGTAAAGTAGCTTTATATAGTAGCTTTGTAAAGTAGCTTTATATTATAGCTCTGTAAAGTAACTTTATATTGTAGCTTTGTAAAGTAGCTTTATATTATAGCTTTGTAAAGTAGCTTTATATTATAGCTTTGTAAAGTAGCTTTATATTGTAGCTTTGTAAAGTAGCTTTATTTTGTAGCTTTGTAAAGTAGCTTTATATTGTAGCTTTGTAAAGTAGCTTTATATTGTAGCTTTGTGAAGTAGCTTTATATTATATTTTGTAAAGTAGCTTTATATTATAGCTTTGTAAAGTAGCTTTATATTATAGCTCTGTAAAGTAGCTTTATATAGTAGCTTTGTAAAGTAGCTTTATTTTGTAGCTTTGTAAAGTAGCTTTATATTGTAGCTTTGTAAAGTAGCTTTATATTGTAGCTTTGTGAAGTAGCTTTATATTATATTTTTGTAAAGTAGCTTTATATTATAGCTTTGTAAAGTAGCTTTATATTATAGCTCTGTAAAGTAGCTTTATATAGTAGCTTTGTAAAGTAGCTTTATATTATAGCTTTGATGATCTTTATTTCCTAGCTTTGTTGAAGTAGCAGAGCTTTCAAACACTAAATTCCAGTATTGCAGTCACCCTTGTCTGGATTGCCACAGTGTTTTTTATTAACATTTACAGTCAATAGAAGATGAAGCCTGCTGGCTCTGATGTTCTCCTGATTCTCCCAGTTGTGCAACAGGCAAAAGGACATTTGTGGCATTTAGTTAAATGTCTTAACTATTGAAGGGATTGAAAAAATGTAACTGGCATTCGTACCCCACTGTAAAATATATTGTTACGTAATTTAATCATGTTACTTAATAATAGAGATCTATCAGATATCAGTTACATAAGGACCCATTCATGACCTTTCTGGCCAACCAGATATGCTGAATGATGCTGTTGTGAAAGTTAAAAAACACAAGACTACAAGACTGACTCACAAGCCAAAAGATTTCTAGAACAAAGCCGCCCTTCATTTACGGCACCGCTTTTACCCTTTGGAAGCGTAATAATAAGTTGTGTCTCTTTTGTGTTTATAAGATTCTGTCCCTAAAGACCTAATGAGCAGCGGTGCCCGTTTATTTCAGGCTGAATAGTTTGAGAGGGATGTGTTCACAATATTGTTCTCATAAGACTGTAGACTTTACTGTCAGAGAGTTGCTGAGGGGAGGGGAATTTCCCCGAGTTTACATATTAACACTGCTGCTACAGATATCTGTCACTAGAACTAGGACACCATCCTGCCTCCAAGTTGTTACTGTGTACACAATCACACTCTTGTGTTCAGGCAAAGGCACTTTCCAAAACAGTACCAGATCCTCAAACCCTTGTAGTTTCTTAAAACCTCTAGGCAATGACACATGATCTCTACTTGTCAGTGCAGCTACATTTGCAGAAGAGAGAGTGATCAGGATACTTCATGTCTCCATTATAGTACTTACCATCAAATATCTCTCCAGCATATCTCCCTTTATTAATGTAGCTGGATTCTTCTGTTGTCTTCTGGGATCTGTGAGACAAATTCTGATATGTACAAAAATCAATACCACTCTCATCTCCAGGTGAAGGTTAAATGACTTGCCAAATGTGTGACACTTTTCCTGCAACAGTATGTGCAGCTTAAGAGGTTAAAGCAAGATTCCCTCATTAGTTTGTGCAGGAGTCAACTCTTGAGTTGCATAATGCTTATTGTCATAGTGCATGCTGGTCTGCATTGTTTCACATGAAGAGAAAGATATTCTCCATATCACAGAAGGATTAGTGGACAAGTTGCTCCAGCTAGTCAGCTCTAGCTGAAGCCTGCAGACTTTCTTTGTCAGCCCTCAGGCCCTTCATCCAAGTTGCCTTCCTTGGAAAGCTTTTGGCTGTTGCTTCTCAGAGCTATAAATCTTACTCAGGGCATTTATGGATGTTTTCGTAGCACAGAGGGGAGCTGTGAGTGTGTGTGTGTGTGTGTGTGTGTGTGTGTGTGTGTGTATGTGCATACATGCACAACAGGACCCCTGGCCAAGAGCAGTTCCTGGAAGCAATGCTTCCGCGTTCTTCTTTTCCTAGAAAAGATTGAAAATTTGTTTGGCCTTTTTCCCTCCCTTTCTCTTGTGCAGTTTTTCTTTTTCTTTTTTCTTTTCTTTTTTTTTTTTTTTTTTTTTTTTTTTTTACCTCGAGGCTGCTTCAAATTAGACAATGTGTGAGGAACTTGGCAGTGTCTGTGTGCATCTCCAGACGTGTGAGATTGTATAAGTGTTCCTGAGCTGGTATGTTTTTGCTCTGGAAATGGATTGATCTGTATTTTTTAAATCAGTACCGAATGTGTTTTGCATTTAAAGGTTTGAAAAATGAGAATGTTAGAGAGAGAGAGAGAGAGAGAGAGAGGCCAGGGGGTCATTAAGGCACCGTGCCACGGGGTCAAAGTGTCTGAACTTGATGCCTGGTGTTCCTCAAGAGCAGAGGCATGAACCCAACCTCTGTCTGACCCTCTGAACTCTGGAAAATAACACATCTTGGTGCTAACTAACATTTCTGACATCTTGAATACACTGCATGTTTTTATTGCATGGTCTCTGCCTTCTTATAGAAAGATTTTTTTTCTGACTTTCTTGACAGGAAAGCGTGGACCGCACTTCTTCACGCAGGCCTGAAGAGCTGATAGTTCCAGGCTTTCAGAGCTCAGCCAATCAAAATTTGCCTCATCAACATGGTAATTCACCTTTCCTCACCGAAACTATACTACAAAACTGTTCACAGATCTCAACCAGACAATGTTTTCATAGTACTGTTCAGTGATTTTTTATCTTTATTTTTAAGTTGCTAAAAACTTTGATGCATGTTATTCATGTTTTTAGATTTCCCGTTTTACTCTTTCTAAATGGAATCTGCCCCCAGCCAACTACTGGGCCTCTGAATGCTCGTTCTGTCTTCCTAGAAATCTCCCCCTCCTCATTCCTATCGCCATCTTCATCTAGGACATTTTCTCCCTTCATCACTACAAGCTGGGCTCTTCGTGTAACCTCCCCCCCACCTTCCCTTTTTTCAGCACTGCTCAGCACTTTTTGAAAAACCCCTCTCCTGATATGCACACACATGCGTTAACCTGCTCCTAATATATTCCCAGAAATCCCTTCAGCCATCATGGAAAGTCATGGGAATCCTTTTGGAAAGCAGCCAACTTGAGGAGAGGAGATGTTGTAAATTTTCCCTCCCTGGCCTCATTTTTTCTCCCTTTGGTCGGTGGTTAAGTTGTCTGCTGGGCTGATGTGTGGTGGTCATGCTCGTGTAAGAGAATTAAATATGGCTTCACGTGAATGGGGTGAGTGGTTGGGGTGTTTTATATAGGCCTGTGGGTCAGTCAGTGCCAGGCAGAGGGGAGTTTATAGAAAGTAGGCCACAGGCCTGTGAGGCAGGGTTGGAGAGTTAAAGGTATGCAAGTTGGTACTCAGAATGCAGGCAGCCACAGATGATCTCAGGGTTATTAAAGGGAGTTTTCTACTTTTCTACACTAATATTTAGACATTATTAACTATCTAGATTATTAAGTGAGCTATAGTTAGCAGCTCTTTGCTGATAGTTCTGTAAAGACCTCAATCAACACGGATGTGTCCGAACAGCTGAAGGTTTAAGATGGTTTCTGTATCTGTATAAAGACTCATCCTGCCTACCCTTTATTCATGCTAGCCCTCACTTTCTGTTATCTTTCTTAATACATAGCACAGTGATGACTGACGGTAAACAAACCAGTATACACTATATTGCCAAAAGTATTGCATCATCTGCCTTGACTGGCATATGAATTTAAAATACATCCCATTCTTAATCCATAGGGTTTAATATGACATCGGTCCAACCTTTGCAGCTATAACAGCTTCAACTCTTCTGGGAAGGCTTTCCACAAGGTTTAGGAGTGTGTTTATGGGAATTTTTCACCATTCTTCCAGAAGCACATTTGTGAGGTCACACACTGATGTTGGACCAGAAGGCCTGGCTCTCAGTCTCCACTCTCATTCATCCCAAAGGTGTTCTATGGGGTTGAGGTCAGGACTCTGTGCAGGCCAGTCAAGTTGATCCACACCAAACTCTCTCCTCCATGTCTTTATGGACCTTGCTTTGTGCACTGGTGCACAGTCATGTTGGAACAGGAAGGGGCCATCCCCAAACTGTTCCCACAAAGTTGGGAGCATGGAATTGTCCAAAATCTCTTGGTATGCTGAAGCATTCAGAGTTCCTTTGACTGGAACTAAGGGGCCAAGCCCAGCTCCTGAAAAACAAGCCCACACCATAATCCCCCCTCCACCAAACTTTACACTTGGCACAATGCAGTCAGACAAGTACCGTTCTCCTGGCAACCACCAAACCCAGACTGGTCCATCAGATTGCCAGATGGAGAAGCATGATTGGTCACTCCAGAGAAGGTGTCTCCACTGCTCTAGAGTCCAGAGGCGGCGTGCTTTACACCACTGCATCTGACGCTTTGCATTGCACTTGGTGATGTATGGCTTGGATGCAGCTGTTACCATGGAAACCCATTCATGAAGTTCTCTGCCACTGTTCTTGAGCTAATCTGAAGGCCACATGAAGTTTGGAGGTCTGTAGCCATTGACTCTGCAGAAAGTTGGTGACCTCTGCACACCATGACCTCAGCATCCACTGACCCTGCTCCGTCATTTTACGTGGCCTACCACTTGGTGGCTGAGTTGCTGTGGTTCCCAATGGCTTCCACTTTGTTATAATACCACTGACAGTTGACTGTGGAATATTTAGGAGCCAGGAAATTTCACCACTGGACTTGTTGTACAGTGTAACGGGATTTGCCGGACCAAAGGACCCAAAAGCAGACACAGGAATCAAGCACTTTCAAGTCCGTTTAATCAGGAAAAAGGTTCGATACACGGGAGGTCAAAACAAGCAGGCAGAGGTACAAAAAACGGCAGGCTAACTCGGAAACTAGGACGGGAAACTGGGTCAAATAAATCACGAAGGTCAATCAGAAGTAAGGCTCGAAGGAATTGGACACAAAGGAAACAAGACGATCTCGCACAGCAGACAGGGAGTGAATGAGCTAAATACACGAGGAGGGGAACACTCAGCCGGGGATCACCAGGTGCAGTCACTCGACAATCAACACAGGTGAGACACATGAGGATGATCAGGACACAGGGAAACAGGTAGGGATGGGCAGGAAGGAGTGATCTGGAAAAGAGACACAAGGTAAGTATCCAAAATAAAACAGGAAATGACAGACTAGAAACATGAGGGAAAAAGTAACTTAACTAGGTCAACCTGGAGATGTGACAGTACCCCCCCCTCCACGGCTGGCTCCAGACGGCCCAGGAACATCAGGATGTTCATTGTGGAAGTTTTGATGAGCTCTGGGTCCATGATGTCTCTAGCGGGGACCCAGGAGCGCTCTTCAGGGCCATAACCCTCCCAATCCACCAGATACTGATAGCCACGGCCTCTTCTTCTGGCGGCTAGCAACTTTTGACGGTGTAGACTCTTTCTCCATCAACTAAACGGGGAGGAGGGGGCTTGGTGGTGGGGACCAGAGGGCTGGATTTGGCGGGTTTAAGTTGACTGACGTGGAATGCAGGATGGACTCTCATGGTTCTGGGTAGTTTTAGTTGGACAGTTACAGGATTAATAACTTTGGAAATAGGAAGCGGACCAACGAACCTGGGAGCGAGCTTCTTAGAATCCAGACGCAGAGGCAGGTTTTTAGTGGATAGCCAAACTTTGTGTCCACAGTGATACTTGGGGCCTCAGACCTTTGCGATCAGCCGCCGCCTTGTGTCTGGCTGAAGCTCGGAGGAGGGCTTGTCTGGCTCGCTCCCAGGTCCGCGACAACGTCGCACCAGGGTCCAGGCAGAGGGACAGATACCTCCTTATCTAGGGCAGGAAAAAGAGGAGGTTGAAAGCCGTACACACACTGAAAGGGGGACATGCCAATTGATGAGTTAATAAGTGAGTTATGTGCATATTCTACCCACACGAGCTGGTTGGACCATGAGGAAGGGTTCTGGGAAGCCAGAATGCGCAGGCCCGTCTCCATTTCTTGATTCATCCGCTCAGTTTGTCCATTCGATTGAGGGTGAAATCCAGAGGAGAGGCTCACAGTGGCTCCAATCAGCGAACAGAATTCCTTCCAGAACCTGGAGGTGAACTGGGGCCCCGGTCCGACACCACATCTCTAGGGAGACCATGTAGACGAAAAACATGGTGCAGCATAGCCTCGGCTGTTTCCTTGGCAGAGGGCAACTTGGGTAAAGGGATAAAATGAGCCATTTTAGAAAATCTGTCCACCACTGTGAGAACAGTGGTGTTACCTTCTGAGGTGGGGAGTCCCGTGACAAAGTCCAGGGATATGTCGGACCAGGGCCTCTTGGGTACCGGAAGAGGATGGAGCAGACCTGCCGGATGCTGATGGGAGACCTTACTGGAGGCACAGGTGGGGCAGGCTGAGATGAATTCCGAAACCTCCTTGTCCATAGAGGGCCACCAGAAACGTTCTTTAAGGACCCCCAGAGTTCGGCTAACACCCGGGTGGCAGGAAAACCGAGAGGAGTGTGCCCATTGGATAACCTGGGAGCGGAGCTCAGGAACAACAAACAGGCTACCAGGTGGACAGTTCACAGGGGTTAACATTATGGATGGCCTCCTGGACTTTTCTCTCTATCTCCCAAGTAACATTAGCAACAACACAGGAACGTGGGAGGATCAGTTCAGGTTCTGCTTTTGCTCCTCATTAGAATGGATTCTAGAGAGAGCATCAGGCTTAACATTCTTATTACCAGGTCGATAGGATAGGGTAAAATTAAAACGATTAAAGAATAATGCCCACCTGGCTTGCCTGGCATTCAGTCTCTTGGCTGTTTGAAGATATTCTAAATTTTTGTGGTCAGTCCACACCAAGAAGGGTTGAGAAGTTCCTCCAGCCAATGCCTCCACTCCTCCAGTGCCACTTTGACTGCCAGCAGCTCCCGGTTGCCTACATCGTAGTTGCGTTCAGCTGCAGAAAGCTTGCGTGACAGGAAGGCACAGGGGTGGAGACGATCATCCTTGGAAGAACGTTGAGACAATACAGCTCCAATGCCTACATCAGATGCGTCTACCTCAACAACAAACTGATTGTTAGTGTCAGGCAGAATGAGGACAGGAGCAGAAGAAAAACAGTTCTTAAGTCTGACAAAAGCTGCATCAGCAGCAGAGTTCCACAAAAATTGCCTCTTAGAGGAGGTAAGCTCATGCAGGGGTGAGGCAATAATGCTAAAGTTCGAATGAATTTTCTATAAAAGTTGGCAAACCCCAGAAATCTTTGAAGTTCTTTATGGGAAGAAGGTACTGGCCAATCTTTGACAGCACTAACCTTTTCAGGGTCCATCTGGATCTGACCTTCTGCAATGATGTATCCTAAGAAGGTAACGGAAGGTCTGTGAAACTCACATTTCTCGGCTTTGAAAAAGCTGGTTCTGAAAGAGGCGCTCCAGGACCTTTCTGACATGGCTGATGTGGGTTTGCTCATCCGAGGAAAAAATTAGGATATCATCCAAGTAAACGAATACAAAGTCATTTAACATATCCCGCAGAACGTCATTGACCAGGGCTTGAAAAACTGCAGGAGCGTTAGTAAGGCCAAAGGGCATAACTAAATATTCGTAGTGACCCGTGGGAGTGTTAAATGCTGTCTTCCATTCATCCCCTCCCTTATTCTGACTAGGTGATAAGCATTTCGCAGATCCAGCTTAGTGAATATTTTAGCTTCACTTAAGTGTTCAAAAGCAGATGAGATCAAAGGGAGGGGGTACCTGTTTTTCACGGTGATGTTGTTAAGGCCCCGGTAGTCAATGCATGGCCGAAGCGATTTGTCCTTCTTGTCCACAAAGTAGAAACCAGCTCCTGCAGGTGAAGAGGACGGCCGAATTATCCCTGCCGCCAGAGACTCCTCCACATACTGCTCCATTGCCTGTCTTTCGGGAGCAGAGAGAGTAAAGTCTCCCTTGGGAGGAAACTCCAGGTAAGAGATCAATGGCACAGTCATAAAGTCTGTGTGGAGGTAGGGATTTAGCTTTAGCTTTGTTGAAAACTTCCTTCAGGTCATGGTAAAAGTCAGGAACTTGGGATAAGTCAGGATAATCAGAGTCAGGGTGAGGTACTGTTACCGGAACTTTCTGGGGTTTACTATGAAAACAAGTCAGACTGCAATTTATTCCCCAGTCAGTTATTTGTCCTGAAGCCCAATCAATCTTAGGGTTGTGAATCTCGAGCCAGGGTCTCCCTAAGATTATCTCATGATTGAGGGAGTCAAAAACATGAAAACTGATTTGTTCACTGTGTGAGTCAGGAAAACGAATGGTCACAGACTGGGTGCGGTGAGTAATTCTGCCCATTGAACTGCCATTAACCGCGCAGACCTCCAGGGGATGATTCAGGTTGAAAGTCGTAAGGCCGAGTCTCCTAACCAGGAGAGAGTTCATCAGATTAGCATCAGATCCTGAATCAATGAATGCTTTCACAGTCTTAATGTCTTTGGCTTCAATGGAGACTTCAGGGAGTAATTGGGCAGGATTGTTAAATATGAGGTTGCGACTCACCACAGTCTGTAGTCTAGGGGATCTCCGTCTGATAGGGCAGTCAACCAAAAGATGACCCAGTTGTCCACAATAGATGCAGCGCCCTCCTTCATTCGACGGAGACGCTCATCTGGAGTGAGCCTGGTGCGGCCTAGCTGCATGGGTTCCTCAGGTTGGGCATCGGTGACCAGCGGGAGTGAGGCAGGTCTTCTCCCGGCCTGGGGAAGATCAGCTGGGCTGGACCTCCTAGTGTAAGCAGGATAAAAACGTTCCCGCTGCCTGCCTCTATCCTTCTCTCTTTCTAAGAGTCTCTTATCAATTTTAATGGCCAGAGCAATCAAAGAATCTAAATCTTGAGGAAGATCAAAAGTCACTAGATGGTCCTTTAATTTCTCAGATAAGCCTTCAAAAAAGGCATCAAGCAGGGCAGTGGAATTCCAATCACTTTCAGCAGATAATGTTCTAAATTCAATGGCGTAGTCAGACACATTTCTACGCCCCTGCTTAATTCTAGTTAAGGCCCTGGCTGCTTCTCTGCCTGGCTGAATGTTTTGAAATACCTGAGTAAAGGCTTTAGTGAACGCCGCCAAGGAGTTACAGATGTCCGATCTCCTGCCCCACTCCGCAGTGGCCCAACGGCTGGCTCTGTCCGTCAGGTGAGAGACGATGAAGGCGATCTTGACCCGGTCCGAGGGGAAGGCAGCTGCGTTGAGTTCAAGTGAAGCTCACACTGTGTCAAGAACGTCTTGCAGTCGCCAGAATCCCCGGAGAATTTCTCTGGTCTGGAAAGCTGGGGAACGAGTGAGGGAGACGCTGCAGGCAGAGAAGGCTGGGTAGCCGGCTCAGGAGGCAGAGGAGGAGCGTTATCATTTTTCGACAGGTTGATCTGGATCATCTGCGTGATGGTGCTGAGCTGTGCTCCCAACTCAGCCGTGGTAGTCTCTTGTCGTCCGGCCAACTGCTGCACTAACTGTCCAAGCGCTTTAATTTGCTCATCCTGTTGAGCAAGGCGCTGACCCTGCGCTTTGAGCGCCTGTCGCAGCGGGTCAGAGTCTGCTGGATCCATTGTTGGCGAGATCGTACTGTAACGGGATTTGCCGGACCAAAGGACCCAAAAGCAGACACAGGAATCAAGCACTTTCAAGTCCGTTTAATCAGGAAAAAGGTTCGATACACGGGAGGTCAAAACAAGCAGGCAGAGGTACAAAAAACGGCAGGCTAACTCGGAAACTAGGACGGGAAACTGGGTCAAATAAATCACGAAGGTCAATCAGAAGTAAGGCTCGAAGGAATTGGACACAAAGGAAACAAGACGATCTCGCACAGCAGACAGGGAGTGAATGAGCTAAATACACGAGGAGGGGAACACTCAGCCGGGGATCACCAGGTGCAGTCACTCGACAATCAACACAGGTGAGACACATGAGGATGATCAGGACACAGGGAAACAGGTAGGGATGGGCAGGAAGGAGTGATCTGGAAAAGAGACACAAGGTAAGTATCCAAAATAAAACAGGAAATGACAGACTAGAAACATGAGGGAAAAAGTAACTTAACTAGGTCAACCTGGATATGTGACATACAGGTGGCATCCTATCACAGTACCACGCTGGAATTCACTGAGCTCCTGAGAGCGAGCCATTCTTTCACTAATGTTTGTAGAAACAGTCTGCATGCCTAGGTGATGATTTTATACACCTGTGGACATGGAAGAGATTGGAACACCTGATTTCACTGATTTGGATGGGTGAGTGAATACTTTTGGCAATATATTGTATCTATCCAAGATTTAAATACATTGTTAATTGTCATCTCTATGATTTCATTTTTGTGTGGTGTCCTCCAAAGTCACTCATATTAACTACTATAATTGTCTGTGTGTCTGTCTCAATTTGTCACACACTTGCTTTGCTCCAGTTGTCCTTGATTCCTCTCAGAAGACTTCTTGGGTGTACTGGTTCAAAACTGGTGCCATAGAAAAATCACAAATATGGACAGATTTTCCAAAAAAAAATCCAAAATCGTTGCGCCTTTTGCTTCAGTTTGCCCCTTTCCGCATTCCCCATGATGTCACTTCCCTTGTACGCATACGCTCACTCCACCACAAGGCCGAAGAACAGACAACACTCGCTTTCAAACAGGGGCGGACTTTACCATTAGGCTAAGGCAGGCGATTGTCTTGTGAAGACATAGTTCACTTACTCCTCTCTCCTGCACTGCCGGTATTCTGGATGTTTGAATTGAGGCGTTTCAAAGACAACACCTGCACACTGTCCAGCTTGCAAAGAAAAGGGGTATTTATTTGCAGTGTTTCAGTACTAGACCTTCATCAGGCGACCTGTGTTTAGTACCAAAGCTTTGCAAATAAACACCGCTTTTCTTTGCAAGTTGGACAATGTGCAGGTGTTGTCTTTGAAATGTTTGCTGGATACCTTGCCCGCCGATGCACCTGTCCTTAGAAATAGATGTACGAAATAGGGGTGCACGATAACTATCGGGCCGATAGTTATCGTGCCGATAACAGGAAATTATTATGTCATTCTTATCGGTCCGATATCATTACGCCGAGCCCCGATAACATATATATTTTTGTCAGCACGGCAGTGCTGGCGTTTGTTTTCTTTCTCAGAAGACTACACATTTCAAAACAGAAGGTGGCGCCGCAGTACACGACCTGCTATTAAAGCACCAAAGAAGAAGAGAAAGTAGCAGCCCCTGTGCTAAAATACTAACAACACGGTGGTGTTATTCAGTATTTACGGGGAGGATAACATGACCGTGTGTGTAGAATTTGCTCTGCAAAGGTCGCAAAGAGTAGAAAGAAGTCCTCGACGGATCTTATAAGTCACTTCAGAGTCATCATCCTAGCGACGTTAAAATGAAGCGGCAGCAGCCACTAGCCTTAGCGGCGAGCATTAGCAGCGAGCATTAGCAGGCATTGAAAACTGCAGAAAGTTTACCAGAGCCAAAAGGCGCAACGCTATAATAACAAAATCAGTCTGACAGTCTCCTGATCCATCGCTACTTTCAAAGACGTGTACCTGCCTGCTCTGTTTGACGTGGTTTCATTCAGTCTGATCGACGTTAGGGACAGAAGTTTAGCCACAGACCACGGTGGACTTTACATTCTTAACCTATCTCTGATATGACTTATGTCAGTGCATATTTTTAATCTTTATGTAAAACATCAGCTCGCTTTAATTCTGGCTTAAGCAAAAAAAAACAAAAAAAAAAAACAGACCCCCAAATATCTCCATTTGTTAAGCATAACAGCCTGTTATCATTTGGTTTTATGTCAGTTGTTTGTGTATGTTGTACTTGGTACTCAAATGTTTAACTAAAAAAAGTGAACTATAATGACAGTTATAAAGTCAGAATGGTTCTTCGTGTTTTGAAAAACATGAGTGATATTAGTTAAAATTAGTTATAAATATCTTTGCTCTCTACATAGTAACCCCTTCTTACCCCCAGATGTGCATAAACACATCAAATAAACTTCTTTTGTTAAATCAACAATTGAAAAAAATATATCAGTTATTATCGGTTATCAGCCATCAGGAGTAGGAAATTATCGGTTATCGGTATCGGTTCAGAAAAATAGTTATCGTGCATCACTAGTACAAAGTAACCTTTCAAATGTGAATTTAAGCGTTTAACACTTATTAAAATCATTAAATACTGAGTAAACTTTCACATTAAAGATTGTTACAAAGTCCAGCAGTAACAAAGAAGACACTTTTTTAATCTGTGAAGGGAAATTCACACTTTACACTCCACATCTATTAATCGCAGGCTGAGTTACATGCAACCACACACTGACAGGACAGATGTCAGAGTGTTGGCCTTGCTGCTGGGCACTTCCATAGTACTTGGGAAATGAACTGGCACCTCTCTGGCTACCGGGCCAGTCCAGATATGATCTGAACGAGACTCAAACCGGCGACCCTTCGATTTCCAGCCCAAGTCCTTACAGACTGACTCACAGAAACAGAAACTAGTCATTTAGTTTGAGAAAAACACAGGACAAAATCAAACTGTACTGCCTGCCTTCTCTGTCAAATAGTGGTCTGAAAGTCAGGACTAATCCTGGTAATCCTGGTATCAGATTAGGGCAGGGCAATTAATCGTAATGCCAAATTTGTGTCAAAATACCAGTATAAAACTTTTTCTTTGCAGCAGAATGCTGTCATGCAATCATTCTATTGCCATATTTTTAGAATAGTGTACAAAAAAGTCAAATTTTCTTTATTTTTGTATGTTTATCTTATTAAATATGAGAATCATATAAAAAAATACCACTCCCATTAGTACAACAGTTCATATCCAATTGCTCGTTTTTGTTGTAAAATGCATGAGATGAGGAACTAAAGAAATAATCGCTTATTAAATCGCAATATTGGGTAAAAAAAGTCGCCATGAGATTATTTTCCCAAATCTGGAGCCTAATATCAGATGAAGATACAGGTCCAACAAACAAACCAGCAACTCATGACCTCATTTTGTCCGAAAAGCCAGCTAACTCTAACGTTTATAGAGAAAAACACCATAAAAACGCAGATTATCTTGTGTGTTTTGGTGTGTTTTGGCAGTAAAGCAATCAGGGCTTTGTTGGCTATCGGCAGGTCTGCTTACAGGTTTATTTGTTCATTGTAGTCTCTGCAAGTAATGTATAATTTATTACTCAGACCGTTTTGTTTATGTTCTTTTAAAAAAAAATTGTGCCTTCTGCAAAATACTATATACTATAGCAAAAAAAAACAAGAACAAATGCAAAATATAGCACAGTGAATTTTTATCAGACTGTTTTTAATTGCTAACAAAATAACCAAATACTTTCTTCGTAAAAATGTCAACCAGCTGTGTTTTATAAATGCTCGATTGTTGTCAGAGACAAATGATGGCAGGTTTTCATGAGACAAACTCACTCTGAGATCTTGCAGGAATTAATTTGCCATGGTTTTATTGTGAGTTATCATTGCCAGATGCTACCAAGAATTCCTTATCAGTTAATTTACACACAAAGTTGCAGAAGATAGGCTGGAAAATGTTGGCATGCTACACGCCCTCTGGCTTCACCAACAAATGCCAACATTGCAATGAGGCCAAGCCAGCAGACAGAGGAGGGGGAACGCCATCATATCACCATCGTCTCCTCTAGCCTAAAATACTGAATGGCTTATCAGAAGAAGCTTCCTCTCCCAGAGTTAAGAGGATAGAGGCTCAGCAGTAGAGTCCATCATCTTGAACGGTCCCAGGTTTGGTTCCCAGTGGTTGCATGTCAGCGACAGGCGTATGCCGTGCAGTTTCAAGCCAGCTCTACAGCAGTTGCGGTGGAATGTCGGCTCACGCTGTGTGACTGACACGTTTATGACGTTCACGAGCTGAAGCTCACACCGCAAGAGTGAACTCAGGACAGACTATGACATATGTCTATGGACTTAGCTTTGAAAAAGTCATAAAAAGGCATATCCTCTCTGTCTTTCTCTCTCTCTGGATTTAATTTACAGTTGGATTTATTCAACAGTTTCATTTCCAAAGAAATTTACAAAAGTATAATACTAATAATAGTAGAAAAAGTGTTAGAATTGGGATCAAAAATGGGTTTAACTTTAGTTTAACTTTAGATTGTACAGATTCTGTTTCTTTTTGAAATTTGCAGGAATCCATATCATGGTGATGTGGGGATTGAGGATCTTCAGCTCATCTAATGTGCTGCGGCATTTATACAGTGTTGACCTTCACCCAGCAGATATGGAAGCTTCTGTTCATTGCTCATGCAGGTGAATTATTTTAGTCTGCTGTTGAAGAGTGGAAAGAACTTTTCTCTGATGTACAACAGGCAGGTGGCTGGAAAGTGCAGCTCTGTTTCCACCTTCTGTTGGCTGCAGTGGGTGCACAGATCCAGCTTTGATTCAGATACATACATTGAGTCTGTGCATCGTCATACAGTTCCTCAGTCACAGTGTTTAAGGAATCTACAATTGCATATTCCCTATTTTGGGACAAATAGAATTCCAGTTTGCTTTGTTTTTGGTCAATTCTTGCCAATGAGTGAACTAGTTCTTTGTTGTTGAACATTTGGGTTTAAGCTGGTTGGTTTTGGTTCTAAGGACTCTGTGGGTGAGCAAAGTCTCTGTACTGGCTGTCTGAGGGGGGCGCTCTCAGCAGTCTCTGTGGAGGTCAGGGCTTTATTATGGAGCATTTCTTTCAGTACAAAATTTGAATGCTCTCTTTTGTATTTTGATGAGTAATGGGTATCATCCTTATTCTGCTCTGCATGCATTACTTGGTGTTTTCTGTTGGACACCAAGGATGGATTTACATAATTCTGCATGCAAAGTCCCAGTCTGATGTTTGCCCTATTTTGTAAAGTCTAGGTTTGCCCTCACAACCATCTCTCTCTTTCTCGATATCTCTCACCACCCCTCTAACCATCTCTCAGTCAAACACACAAACAGCATCACTATCCCTGTCAACCGAAGGTCTGCAGGTAGGCCTATTTCCTGCTCGTTTATTTCCATTATTGTAGTCAGGGAAGGCACATTTTCAAGGCATGCCTTTGAGTGTGGGCAGGCAGTCAACCAAAATATCAAACATGCCAGAGATCCATCCGACCAGTCAGTGAGACTTCCAAGTGGGTGTTGTGACTCAAAATTTGTGTCTAAATTGGATGAAATTCACACAGTGGATGCCAGGCTTTAGCGTTCTTGGGCAAGACACTGAAACTGCTCCCAATGCTTTAAATACTCATGGACACTTGACGTAGAGGCCTCTGCCACCAGTGTGTGAATGAGTGAATGGGACCTGCAGTGTAAAAAGTGCTATGCATGCTCTGGTCCATTCACCAATTCCATTTCTGCCCTCACTAAATTGCAGAACCCAGGTGAAACTACTTCTGATATATGCACAGAGACTGATCAGCTGGTAATCCAGGGTGAAACAAGACCATTCCCTAAAGGTGATTGGAGGAATGTTCTGCCTGTCACATTCATGACGGGCCAATCAGAGCGAGACAAAATAACATTGTGTGCATGTGCTACTCTTAAGCTGACAGGCTTCCACTCACCTTAGATAGTTAAGAGCAGAGCTTCTCTGTGAATAAAAGTGATGTGCAGAAACATTTTCTCTGCCAAGACAAGCTTTAGGTGTGGCTCTCTGCTCTTGTTTTAAAGAATCGGTTCCAGTTCTGATTAAACTGCTGCTTTCCTACAGCTACATCCGAGCTAATAGCTACCGGCTAACCCCACCTGTCATGATCGCATACCTAGACCGAAGCAGACCAGCAGAAGATTCTTGTCGTCCTTACAAATAAAGAATGAGGACTGCGAATGACGGCATAAGTCATGCTCATTTGGTCCATTAGCTGCTCTGTCTCAGTGTCTGATTTAAAAAACATACCACACTAATAATCTTCAAGCTCCAACATTCCTATAGAGCGTGGCGGCTTCATGCAGTTTGCTCTTGACTTGTGTCTGAATGTAGAGATGAGCTATCAGCGCAGAGGTGAAACGTCAAAATCCTTAACATTAATGGGATATTTTCCTTTGTTGGCCATTCATGTTTATTAATGAAGGCTGTTTGTTTTCTTTGAGCATATTCACCTATAAAGCATGTATTATTCTGCCTTGGATTAGTCTAACTCAGTGGTCCTCAACCTTGTGGTCCGGACCCCCTTTGGGGGCGCAAGACACTCTTAAGGGGTCACCAGATGCCTTAAAAAAAACAAAGAATATTTTTTTAAAATTACACTGTTGGTACTTCACACCAGTTTTACCAAATGTCAACCCTTTTTCATCACTTTTTAACATCAATTTAGCCAATTTTAGAACATTTCTGCCACTTAAAACCCATTTTTATCCATTTTAAACCCTTTCCGTCACTTTTTTCTGCCTCTTCTAAACCAATTCTTGTCACTTTCTGCCTATTGTTGCCACTGTTGATCCATTATTGCCTCTATCAATCCTTTTACAGCCCATTTTTGCCAGTTTATATCAGATTTTCATCCCATTCCACCTACTTTCCATCAATCTTTTGTACTTAAAGACCATTTCAGCCACTTTTAATCCCCTCTTACCACTTTTGTGCCTGTTTTTGCCACTTTAACCCAAATCTATTTTTCAGAAATCTAATTTTACCTCCTTTTCCACCTTTTTTTTGCCATTATCAACCAATTTTAGCATTGTTTAAACAATTTTAATTATGTTTGTAAAAAAAGTTATTTTCACTTAAAGTTTATTCACTACACAAAGAATAAATAAAGATATTTGTTCCATTGATAAGAGTGGTTATTATTCAGGTCAAATATAAAATATGGTTTTCACAGCTTAACTTCACAATCAACCATGATTTTGCTGACTTCCATGGGCCCCCAGTTTGGCTGGGTCCCAGAGACCTCCCCCTTTTTCCCCCCTTATGGACACCCTTGTCTGCAATATTCTTGAGTGTGCATGGCTGTGTCCAACCACCTTCAGGAACAGTAGGGGTCCCCGGGCTCTGGCACCTTTATTTTGGGGGTTGCAGGCTGAAAAGGTTGAGGTACCCTGGTCTACCTAACACTAAAGGTGGCCTACCAGAGAATCTCACAAAGACAACCCAAGTAAATACAAAATTCAGTTTCTAGATGATGATTTTATTTATTCAGGTAAATAAATCCAAACCTATCTGTCCCTGTGTGAAACAGTAATTTCCCCCTGATCCTAATAACTGGTTGTTCCATCCTTGGCAGCAACAACTGAAATCAAGCGTTTGTGATAACTGCTGATGAGTCTTTCTCATCTCTGTGGAGGAATGTTGTCCCACTCTTCTTCACAGAATTGTTGTAACTCAGCCATATTGGAGGGTTTTCCAGCATGAACTGCCCGTTCAAGGTCACACCACAGCATCTCAGTTGGATTTAAGTCCAGACTTTGACTCGGCCACTCCAGACTTGCTGGTGTGTTTCAGGTCGTTGTCCTGCTGTATAACCCAAGAGTGCTTGAGCTTGGGGTCATATACTGATGTCCAGACGTTGGCCTTCAGGATTTTCTAGTAGACAGCAGAATTCATGGTTCTATCAATCACAGCAAGTGGTCCAGGTCCTGAAGCAGCAAAGCAGCCCCAGACCATCACACTGACACCACCATGTCTGACTGTTGGCATGATGTTCTTTTTATCAGATGCTGTTATTTTTACTCCAGATGTAATGGGACACACACCTTCCAGAAAGTTCTACTTTTGTCTGGTCAGTCCACAGAATATTTCCTAGAAGTCTTGGGAATCATCAGGATGTTTTTAGTCAAATGTGAGATGAGCCTTTGTGTTCTTTTTTGTCAGCAGTGGTTTTGGCCTTTGAACTCTCCCATGATGCCATTGTTGCCCAGTGTCTTTCTGATGGTTGAGTCATGAACTCTGACCTTAACTGAAGCCAGTGGGGCCTGCAGGTCTTTGGATGTGGTTCTGGGTTCTTTTGGGACCTCCTGGATGAGTCGTCATTGCACTCTTGGAGTCATTTTGGTTGGCTGACCACTCCTGGGAAGGTCCACCACCGTTCACAGTTTTCTCCATTTGTGGATAATGGCTCTGACCGTGGTTCTCTGGAGTCTCAAAGCCTTGGAAATGTCTCTGTAACCTTTTCCAGACTGACAGATTTCAATCACTTTGTTTCTCATGTGTTCTTGAATTTCTTTGGATGGTGGCATGATGCGTTTCCTTCTGAGATCTTGTTGCCAAGATCTGACAGCTTCTATTTAAGGGATTTCTACATTCAACTAATCTGGAGGTAATCAGGCCTGGGTGTGGCCAGTGAAACTGAACTCAGCTTTCCAAGAACTGTAGTTAATCACAGTTAACTCATGATTTAACAAGTGGGGAATTACTTTTTCACACAGGGACAAATAGGTTTGGATTTTTCCCCTTAATAAATAAAATCATCATTTAGAAACTGAATTTTCTATTTACTTGGGTTGTCTTTGTGAGATATTAGAATTAGTTTGAAGATCGGAAACATTTAAGTGTGATAAATATGCGAAAACATCAGAAATCAGAGAGGGGGCAGATACTTTTTCACGGCACTGTAAATGCTGGCTCACTGTGACATTGCTATGAC
This sequence comes from Cheilinus undulatus, assembly GCF_018320785.1. Taxonomy (NCBI): domain Eukaryota; kingdom Metazoa; phylum Chordata; class Actinopteri; order Labriformes; family Labridae; genus Cheilinus; species Cheilinus undulatus. Next base: position 45,819,472 of record NC_054880.1, read on the forward strand.
TTACAGATAGCCATGGTTAATGTTGTTAGTTACGATGGAGCTTTTTCTGCCATGATGAGTCAATATGTCTGTTGTCAGAAAGGCACAGTGTATTTTTGTGCTTGCGTAAGAACCATCTCTGGCTGTCCCCATGTGCTCTCCTCGTCTCTTCCAACTGTGTCTGCTCCCCCTCTGTGTCACCCCAACCCTTGCCCTACTCATGAACCCCAGCATCACATGACCTTGTGTCCCAGACTGTCCTTTATGTGTGCATATGTCAGTGTGTGTCTTGCATAGCTCTTTGTGATTTGAGATCAGGTGGTCAGTTCCTGCTGTTTTGTGAAGTGAGTGGTGTATGTGTTTAAAAGTAAACAGAGTGCTGTGCACTTCATCTTTATGATTAAATACACATGCTCATCAGTGCTGCATAGCGTACATGGTGTCCTAGGCTCTCCTGTCTGAGTGCATGCGTATGTTTGGGTGTCCTACTTTGTCCTGATCATTTGGTCACCATATGCCATGAACAGGCTGGTGAACGCTCCCAGAGTGCTGTAATTTCTTCCTGCAGGAATGTCAGGAATTCTGTGTGTGGTGTTGGGGTGGGACGCACATAGGACCAAAGGGCTTTGGACACACATATCCACACACAGATTCAGGAGGACAGCACGTACTGCGCTCCACTTGAGAGGAGCTTTAACAAACCTACTGGCCAAGACTTATTTTAATTTTGCCTTCAAGCTTTGAAAGAGGGATTTCTATCCTGCTTCTGCACTTTTTATTGAACTCTGGTTCTTAAAGCGTTAGTGTAGGCCACATTTAGCCCTCCAAAGTTTAGTTAAAGAACGATTCGATTAGTTGGAATACCAACACTGCCTTGCAACAGCCTTATTTGGTGCTGACAGAGAGCCATATGAAGGCATATACTCAGCAGCCCTCATGAGCAGAATGCTGGGGCGACGTAGAGGCAGTTACAGAGGCATGATGAGTGGAATGAGATGGTAATGTGTGAAGCTCCTGCAGTATGCTAACTAACATGCCGTGCCTCTCGTGCTTCCCAATCCCCATTGATTATAGTGAATTTATACCCTTGGGCACAAGCATTGCACCGTTAGAGATCGAACATTTACAGTTTTTTAATGATGATTTTTATTCAGTGAAAAACGCCATCCAAACTTACTTGGCCCCATGTGAAAATGTCATGGCCCTCTTAACCTAATAACTGGTTGTGCCATTCTTGGTGGCAACCACTGCAGGTAAGCATTGGTGAAAATGTCTTTCCCATCAATGTGGGGGAATTTTAGCCCTCTCTTCTTTGCAGAATTGTTTTAATTCAGCCACATTGGAGGGTTTTCCAGCATGAACGGCCTGTTTAAGGTCATGCCAAAGCATCTCAGTGGAATTAAAGTCTGGACTTTGAGTCGGCCGCTCCATTATTTGAGCATATGGAGTACAAAAGTAGAAAACATGACAGTTCTGTATAAACACTGAAAAAGTAAAGTGCATGTAAACTTAAATAGTATTTCTGTCCTCTTGGAAATTGTGATAAACCTCACATAACCTGGTTATGGTTGGTTGTTGTTTGGTCAGTGCGGCCTCCGTCCATACAATGCGAATCACACGCACAGCGGCCCCCACTGGCCAGGAGGTGAATCGATTCAGAGGATTTGCTGAATCGATATTGAATTGGGGGAGGAAATATTGCAATGCATCGATTAATCGATATTTTTACCCACCCCTAGTTCTGGGTTCTTCTGTGACCTCCTGGATGAGTCGTCATTGCACTCTTGGAGTCATTTTGGTTGGCCAACCACTCCTCGGAAGGTTCACCACTGTTCCAAGTTTTCTCCATTTGTGGATAATGGCTCTCACTGTGGTTTTCTTGCATCCCAAAGCCTTAGATATAGTTTAGTAACCCTTTCAGGACTCTCGGTTTCAGTGGCTTTGTTTCTCATCTGTTCTTGTATTCCTTTGGATGGTGGCATGATGCATTGCTTTTTGAGATCTTGTAGCCTACTTCACCTGGTCAGATAGCTTCTATTTAAGGGATTTCTCCATTTAAAGGCTCTGGCAATAATCAGGTCTTGGTGTGGCTAGTGAAACTGAACTACAAGTGCTCATTTTTAATTTTAAACATTAGATCAAACCTAATTAAAGGAACTTGTCATTAAGTCAGGGGTGTTCAAACTATAGCTTAGAGGCCAAATTTGGCCCACTGTCCACTAGGGGTGTAAAGGTACGTGTATTGTACCGTACTGATTCAGTACGGGCCTATTGGTACCACAGAAAATGACAGCAACAGCCTGAATATTCCCAGATACAAGTGTCCTGTTTAGGAACACTTTGTTTCCCAGTCAAATACAACAGTGGACAAAGACAACAACTGTAGCGCTGACAATATTCAGCAGCTGTGTCGCTGACAGCACGTCATCCAGCGGACCAATCAAAGCATCTGAAAAGCTCCACTCACACAAGAACATCACTGTAATGAGGAGGAACAATAAAAAGTCTCACCAGCCAGTTATGAACTTCCCATAATTTTAGATCTTTTTATTATAACAATGGTGCTCTGGTTTTATGAATCAAATTAATTCTACCTTCAACTATCAGCCTGAGAGGAGGGGGAGAGGGGACTCCATCATGTCTGCAGCTACGTCATAGGTAAAGTTATCCTCAGATTTCACAGGGCTCTAACCTCTTAAACCACCTAGACGGGCTATGAAAAGTTCTCCCAAACTTTGTAGTAGGTCCCATTGGTTAAAAAAGTAATCCAGTGCTGAAGTCCGTGTTAAAATCGGCAGGAAATATGCTAATTAGCATACTTAAAAAGCTAAAGCACGGTTGTATGATGATACGTTCAAGTTGGCTGGGAAATTTTAGTGTTGAAAGAATGGGTATAAATATGTCAATATATCAATGAAAATAACCTAGTAATTCAAAATGTGTTTATTTATTTATTAGTATTTTCATTTATTGAAGACCTTTTGGAAGGATGTTGCAGCATTATTGATAATTTAAATGTAATTTATTCAGCCTATTTATTGTAATACAATTTAATACACTTAAAAAATTGTAATCTGGGGGTGCGCCGGTAGTCGAGTGGTAAAGGTGCGCGCCATGTACACAGGCAACCCAGGTTCAAATCTGGCCCGTGGCACCATTCCCTGCATGTCTCTCCCCGCTCTCTTCCCTGTTTTCGACTCTCACCGCTGTCCTATCAAATAAAGGCATAAAGGCCAAAAATAGATCTTAAAAAACATATAATCTGTCATTTACTTGCTTTAATCGTACTGAAAATGTACCAAACCGTGACTTCAAAACCGAGGTAGGTACTGAACTGAAATTTTCCCATTCTGTTACACCCCTACGGTCCACTATTGAATGGCCCACAGGTAAAATTTTACAGGTAAAATGAATCTGGCCCACGTTAGAACATGAAACTTTCGCCTGACCCGACTGTACTTCTTTGTTTCAGTGCGGCCATGCTAATTCTCTAGACAAACATTCTGACAAGAAGAATTTTTCTTGATGTTTTTTTTACATTTCTGATTAAACTAAGAATAAACTGTAAATGGTAAATATATTGGAGACCAAAATAAAAATATCTTTATTATAACGCCCTAGTTGATTACCACAGCAGATAGCACAACCAGTAGAGTTCCAGGTACGTAGCCAGTGCTAGCCGGGGCCAATTAGGGCCCTGAAATCTGATTGGCTTCCCTAAAATCCTGAAATTGGTTGGCTTCTTGTCTTTTCAATCACTAATTAGACATGTGGGCATACTTAATCACTGAGAATATCTTAACCTGTATCAGATTGGTTTTTCTCACTTTGATATTGTCATAGAGCGTTAAAAAGTTTGGACACCCCTACAGTAGGCTACAGTAAATACAGGAGCAGCAGATTAATGCAAAATCAGCATTAGAATAAACAGATTTCAAAGTCTGAATTCATTGCTATGATAAGAAAGAATATGTGCATGGTTCACCTGCTGAATGAAGACCATCATTACAAATTTCTTTTAGCAGACTCTTTAGTCTTGTTTGACCTTTTCTATCAACTTCCCAGATCAAGGAAATGATACGTTGTTTTTCTTCTTTAGAGCTGTTTCATAACTCAGCAAATTCACTTATGTCTAATCTGATTTGCGGAGAATGTTACAGGCATGCTCGATTGAGAATGAGTTTTAATGCTGATCAGCCGCTGAACACTGGATTCACCAAGGCAACACCTTTGGGATATTTCTGCCCTGTAGCTTTGATTGTGACCGCCATTCACTTTCTCCTTTCACCCCCCCACAGACGATGACGTGGACCTGGAGCAGCTGGTGAACGACATGAACTCCTCCATGGAGAGCGTGTACTTGACGCAGGCAGATACTGCTCTGCTCCTCAATAACGGACACATGCACACCCAGCATCACCACCACCAGCACGTGCACCCTGTCTACCCAGGACATGGGCAGGCCCAGCGCCGTCATACCCCACCCTTACCGCCTTCCTCCCCCTCCAAAGAGAGACCTCGGCACTCCCAGCCAATGCACATTCAAGCTGTCAGGTAGATGCCCCTGCACCTTGCACTGATATCATTGTTTTATTCTTGAAGAGCTCAAAATTCTACCTGGCTAAGTGAAAAACACTAAAGAAGACCTTTGTATCACCTCAGGGAGAATACTCTAGAGCAGTGATACTCAACCTGTGGCTCTGGAGCCACATGTGGCTCTTTTGTGATTATTTGAGCCTCTTTTATGTCTTCATTTTAAATGATATTCCCCAAGAAAATCTTAAAAAAAGGGAAACTTTTCTGCCTTTTTTCACCATTTTTTGCCATTCTTCACCTATTTAAGCTACCTTTTGCCATTAAATACCACTTTTTTTGCCACGTTTTACCCATTTTTTGCCACTTTTTTCAATTTTTGCCACTTTTATTCAGTTTTTGCCCATTTAAGCTAGCTTCAGTCATTAAATACCACTTTTTTCCTAGTTTTTGCTCATTTTATCCACTTCTTTTCGACACTTTTATCCCATTTTTGCCCCTTTTCACCATTTTTTTGCCACTTTTTGCCCATTTAAGCTACCTTTTGCCAGTAAATACCACTTGTTTCCTCTTTTTTGACCCATTTATCCTGCTACTTTTTGCCACTTTTCACCAATTTCAGCTACCTTCTGCCATGAAATACCGCTTTTTTGCCCATTTTTGCAACTTTTTTTCAATTTTTGCCACTTTTATCCCATTTTTGCAACTTTTTTTCAATTTTTGCCACTTTTATCCCATTTTTGCCCTTTTTTCCACTTTTTTCTTCCCATTGTTACCCATTTAAGCTACCTTTTGCCATAAAATATCACATGTTTTCTATTTTTGCCACTCTAGACTGCTTTTTGCTCATCTGAGTCATTTTTTACTGATTTTTTTGCCCTGTTTTTGCCACTTTTGGGCCATTTCATTCTACCTGGTACTCAGTTTTTTTGTCACTTCTAACCCATTCTTGCTTCTTTCTGACCCTTTTTGCACCTTTCCTCCCCATTTTCACCCCTTTTTATTGCTTTTTGACCATCTTTGCTACCTTTCACTTATTGTTATTGCTACTTCAAGCTGTTTTTTGCCACTTCTCACCACTGAGATTGTGGCTCTTGCAAAGGTATTCTTCAACAGTTTGGCTCTTTGGCTGAGCAGGGTTGAGTAACACTGCTCTAGAATGTCTTTTGCCCTGTATGCTTCTGTTAGTTTTTTACCATCTCAAACATAATTTAACAACCCTAAAAAGTTTGCTGCATTGCAGACTTTTTAGAGTAGAATGATAGCCTTCATCAAGCACTCACAGTGTTATCTTTCTTTCCCTGGCTACAGTCTGTAACGGTGTGTCTCCCTCTGCAGGTGCTTGCAGGAAGAGCAGCATCTGCGTCCAGCATCCCTGCCGGCCATTCCCAACCCTTTTCCTGAGCTCTGCAGCCCAGCTGGCTCTCCCATTCTCAGCCCCATACAGACATCCGACAACTACGTAAGCACACCCACCCTCACTATCTGCCATGAAACACAATCTCTCTATACAACCAACTGGAGAATATCTGCCCGTAAGTCTTCAATGCTTTCTAAATACATGGGTACCCTTCAGGCAGTGTGTGAGGGCGAGAAAGATACAAAAGGGTACCTGCTGTATGTGGCGGGACACCAGTACACTCAAATTGCAGAACAGCTGTAATAAAGTTAGCTTAATATGGACGACCTTATGACACAATTTTGCATTTCCTTCAGTATTGGACACATGACTTCAGGGGCAATTTGTTTTGTTTTGTTTTGTTTTTTTTTACTTTCAGGGCACCAGAAATAGCACTTTACCAACCTAGAGGGCACAAAAAAGGGTACTTAATTATTTTTTCCTGATTATAGAACACCATAGAAGGTGCTTTGTCAAATATGCCCACTAAGAAAGTCCTCAGTAAAACTGTGTCCACTAGTAGGGCCTCCTTGAGGGTATTTTATCGCATTATTTTACCATAAAATGTTTTAAATAGATGCTTTCCCTATGCGTTTTCAAATGTTGGGGCCAATCTCTGTGTCCCTCTGTGCTTTCAGGGCTAGTAGAGGTTACAAAGAGCCTAAAACTATTCTTAATGAACATGCTTAACCCTCTGAGGGTGGCGCACACTGCTGTGTTTTACTTTGTTTTTAATAATATCTTTGTTGTTTTACGCCACAGAAATACGTCATTTAAACACTTCTGTGAACTGAATTATCTCATCTTTTACTTCCGTCGTTATTTGCCATCCCACGTGATTCCCCCATGGAGTTACAGGGCCAATAATAGAGCAACAGGCACATGTCACCTCTCACTTCGTGCCATTGTCCGTAAACTTTTGCCAACCAATTGACACTCTGGAATCCTAAGGCCCTCCCTATCACAGTTTTTGCTGAAGAGGCTAGGAGAGAGAATTAGACCTGTTGATCTCTGATGATGGTGAAGTGAAGCTGAAGTTATTATTCAGCCTCATTTATCTCATCTGAGACATTAGTAGAAAAATAGAATGACAGAAAACATTTACGCTCAAAAAACAACAACATGACAAAACGTCACTTTAGACATGTTCTCTGAACTTACCTATTATTTTATTTATATATTCTGCTACTTTTGTGAAGCTCAGACTTTGGTAAACCTATTTCAAACACCAAAACATTCGAGAGGGACCTGGATGCAGCCGAGGACCTCCACTTCACCTCCAGAGGTCAGACGAGCGCCGCCATATCTCATCTTCTAATACCAGAAGTCAGTTGAACTGAACATCTTCTTCATTATCTTCTTTGTGCATTGCCACCATATTGATAGAGGAGTTTTCAGATTAACAAGCCCAGTGATTACATAAGATTAGTTTTTATAAATCGATGTATGATCCAAATTCACGTATCACTGAGCAACATGGCGGCTACATCGGCTCCCTGCCAGCCAGCCAATTATGTCTGTGCTCAGTGATATGTGAATTTGGATCATAAATAGATTCATTAAAATAAATGTAACGTTATCGCTGTTAGTATGAAATCTTGCATGATTTCATTTACTAGTATTTCTTTATCTGGCGTACTTTCCTCTATTAACATGGCGGCGACACACAGAGAAAACAACAAAGAAGGTGGTCAGTTCAAGTGACTTCTGGTATTAAAAGACGAGATATGGCGGCGATTTTCCGACTTCCGGTGTGAAGTGGAGGCCCTCGGCTGCATCCAGGTGTGTTTCCTCAAGAGAGTCAAACATTTTCAGCTGACAGATCTCAAAATTCAGCATTTGGGCTGAAATAACTCTTCACACAGTCCTCTAAGACAACAATGGGCCTCAGTATGCATAAAGCTGAGAGTGTCCTTAAAAAGGTGAATGACAAAAATAAAGTAAGTATTGAGGAAATACCTTTAGACCTCGGGGAGTCTAGACATACCAACATAGCTTTTATGGCATTTACAGAAATGCACTAGGTTTTTTTTTTGTTTACTGGACAAGGAATGGTCTGATAATGTGATAATACGTTATCCTGTTGTATTAAAAGATAGCTATGGGGTTTTTTTTTTATTACCATGATGCAGACAGTGCTGTTTAATGAGCAGATACTAATGATAAATTCCTGAAGAATGTGTGTGTTTTCACCAGCTGCCCCACTGTCTGTGTGTGAAGATGCTTAAAGAGTAGACAGAATTCCTGTCTACTGCCTACACGCCAATTTGTCTGTTTTGACCATCTCAAAAAAATTTGAATATCTTAGAAGTTCACTTTTTCTAGTGATTTAATTCAAGAAGTGAAACTTCCCATACAATGTCAAATATTTCAAGACTTTATTTGTTTTAATGTTGATGATTAAAGCTCACAAAAAATCCCCTGTCGCAGAATATTAAAATATTTCAGAGCTCAAGTCTAAAAAATGAACATATGAACATGTGCAGACATTGACCTTCCATAAACACAGGAAGTTTGAGTCAGATTGGACAAGGCACAGCTGAGTTATAAACAACTTCCTGTTTGGCCAAAAATATGCTAATTTGAGGGCTCGCCACGGCCACACCTTTCAACTGATGATAAAGTCCCGTACATCTTTTCATCATTCATGTCTCATCTAGCAGTATGCCAAAGTACAAGTCGATGGGATGTAATCCCTCGGAGGAGTTCTTCCAGATATGACCTCTGGAACAGGCCAAAAACGCCTCCTTTTTGGGATAATTTATTCAAAATGGCAGATATCCTGTTGGAGATAGAGATTTGCTACAGGAGACTTTTTTGTCGAGCTCCCTGAGCCGAATCTACACACCAAAATTCATGACTCTAGGTCAAAATCCCTTTTGGGGCTGTTCCATAGAAGCACAAAAAGTGGGGCAAATGGGGCAATTCCTGAGGGTCATCTGTGAAACCTACATCAACCTCGCATTTCGCACACCCTTCATATGTGTGCCAAATTTCTTTTTTTGAGGATGATAAGGGGACCAAAAAGCCTCAAAATGCATAAAAAAATTAATAATGACAAACCCTACCAGTTTCAACAGGGTCCTCGCACCCTCTGTGCCACCTTCTGTGGCTTACCCTCCTTGTGGAGGATGGCAACAATTGTTTCCTGGACTAGAGTCCAGTCAGCAGTCTTCTCAATGATTATGGTTGTGTGTACCGACAGAGTGAGAGATTGAAGGCTCAGGAAACCTTCCAACCACATTATTCTAATGCTTAGAGAGTGAATTTTTGTTTTTCATGATCTGTAAGCTGTGATCATCAAGATTCAAACAAAAAAGCTTGAAATATTTCACTTTGTATTAGATTTATCTAGATCAGCGGTTTTCAAACTTTTTTCACCCAAGGCACACCTAAGATTGAGCCAAAATCTCAAGGCACACCATATTCATATCAATACAAAATAGACTTTTTAAATAATAAAATGGTCAATGTGGCCCATAAGGGGGATAAAGGGGGCAACTGGGGGTGGCAAAAGGTGGCAAAATTTGGTTCAAAGTGATGAAAAAAAACATGGCAATATTGGTCAAAAAGTGACAAGACAGAGTCAAAAATGGGTAACAATTGGCATTTGGGGCAGAAAAAAGGGTGAAAAGTGGCAAAAACATGTTGAAAGTGGCAAAAAAGTGGCAAAAAATGTGTTACAAGTGGCCAAAAAGGGTTAAATGTTTTAAAAAGGTAGCAAAAAAGGGGTTGAATGTGGCAAAAAAGTATTTTAAAAAGTTGCAAAATTGCAAAAAATGCAGCAAAATAAGTGGGGTAATAGGTAGAAAAATTGGTTAACTCTGTTAAAAGCAGCATGAATTATTAATTTCAACACCAATTTCAACTCAATAATAGCTTGCCAAATGAGGTAACTGTTAGCCAGGATGCTACTGATCCAACACTCATACACTGATATCAATAAATCACAGCTGGAGAGGACCCGTTCTCTGGGGTTTTTTCAGGGGCCCAGCCAGATCCCCGCGGCACGCCTTGACTTGCCTCAGGGCACACTGGTGTGCCTTGACACGCCATTTGAGAACCACTGGTCTAGATATATAGAAGTGTAACTTTCTGACATGAATCATCTGAGAGGAAGGGAGGGAAGGAAAAGAGAGGGTCCTTGTGCCATAGAAGGAGAGGAAAATATCCAGAAGCATCATGTGACCCTCTGCGCTGATGCAAGTCAGTTCACCTGTGAAGTCTGAAAATAATGCTGCTACTTTAAACTCCAGCGTCTGTAAATGTTGCCTTATAAACATCCGTTTTAGAGCTGAAGCATTGTGTCGAATGAAGCCCCTGTGTCCTGTGGTTTTTAAACACCTGGGGTAATACTGTATACCCCGGTAAAATCTGGGGAGGCTTTGACAGTATCAAAAAATGACAACCACAACCATAAAGAACGTGTAGGTGTGTGTGCATGTGTGTATGGGCGTGCTTTATGTGCTGACAGGCCTGTTAGGTTCAGGTCAGATCAGCATTTGGCTGGAAGCTGCCTTTCCTTTTATTACACAACAGCTCACCCTGGGTTATCTGGCTTTATTTGTGTGTGTGTGTGTGTGTGGGTGTGTGGGTGTGTGTGTGTGTGTGTGTGTGTTACTGTGGCATCATTATCTCATGCACATACACACTCATACAGGATGACAGACATGTTTTGTTGTGGAAGGAGGTAAGCAATGTCTCCAGGATGCTGCAGACAGAACGCAGACTTCCTCAGCGGAGCTGGGAACACGGCTGGGAACGTCTGTTGGTCGGATCTCTCTGAACCCTCTGAATCCGTCTGCTAGCCCAGCAAGACAGGCGCCCATTTCCGGTTCACACGCTTCAACCCGGGCCTCGCCGCGTCACTGTGTGCATGTGTGTGTGTCACAGCCGTGCCCTTCCTTTCCCGGTAAAGCCTCCTGTCCCAGGAATGTTCCATCCCTCCCAAAGATGTTTTCAGGATGCCCATCCTGAACAATAAAAGTTATTTTAGACACTCTTTCTTGCCTTTTAGTTGCTCAGGTGCCTTTCTTCACTTCACACTCACATGTTCCCTTGTGATAAAGCGAAGCATTATTTTCACATTTTGTTGACATCATCTCACAAGGTTTGGAGTCAGAGAGCAAGTTTGCAGTTTGTACAAAGGGGCTTTTGTGTGTTTGAGTGTCTGAGACTTGACTCCATGTTGCATCATGTCTTGCTCCCAGAAAGTCTTCATTTTGTTCACTTTGGTTGTTTAGTTAGAGGTTTGTGTGTCTTTAGAGACTTTAATCTACCAGTTCTGGCTTTAGAGAGGGTTTGTCTGGACTTTCTTAGAGCTACTGAACTTTTGTATTTTACTTTGATACCTCATTTTAGCTCTCGTTTTTACAGTGGGGAAAAATTTGGCTTAAAGTTAACGACTTTTTGAGATGATTTGTGGTTCTTTTATGTCTAAATTTGAAATATGATTCCCCCAGAAAACTTTGACCTTAGAAATTATCCGTTACAAGTCATTTTAATCAGTTTGCACTTTGAACAGTAGGATTTAATTGTCAACCTTTATTTTTTATTTTTTTGTATCTTTCCATTGCCCTTGTTTGCTGTTTTTGCCCCTTTTCTCATTTTCTGCCATTTTTAATCTATTTTATTCCCATGTAAGCAACTTTTGCCATTACATTTATTTTTTTCCTATTTTGCCAATCTCTGCTGGGTTTTTATAGCTAATATTTCCACTTTTTTGCTGATTTTTGCTCATTTTAGTCATCAGTGACTCATTTTTCATCACTTCTCACCCATTTTTTCCACTCTCGGCCCTTTTTGCCGCTTCTTCTCCCCACTTTTGCAACTTTTCACTGAGGTTTTGCCATGTAATGCCTATTTTGCTCCATTCACCCATCTTAGACACTTTTTTGCCGCTTTTGGACAAATGTTGCCACCTTAAACTTGTTTTTATTGCCCCTTAAATGCATTTTCACCTCTTTCCACCCATTTTTACCTCCGCCAAGGAGGTTATGTGGTCGGCAGGGTTTGTTTGTTAGTTTGTTTGTTAGCAACGTAACTCAAAAAGTTGTGGTTGGATTTTGATGAAATTTTCAGGAAATGTCAGAAATGGCATAAGGAAGAACTGATTAGATTTTGGGAGTGATCTGGATTTTTTTAAAGGACTCTTATATTGGGAGATAGGGCTAATGGTGGAGGTCTGTGCTCTTCGAGTGCTTTTCTAGTTGACACTTTTTTGCCACTTTTTAACCATTTTTGCCACCTTTAACTTATTTTTATTGCCACTTAAACCCATGTTTGCCACTTCCCACCACTTAGATTGTGGCTTTTACAGATGTTTTTTTCACAAATGTGGCTCTTTGGTTGAGCAGGGTTGAGTAAAACTGGCCTAGAAGCACAAAAATATCAGTCCAGCAGTTAAGTGGTGTCTTGTTTCTTAAGGGAAGGTTTTCACCCCTACCTCTTACAGCTCTGTTTCAAGGGGAAGGGTTAAGGGGTAAAATGGGATTGGCCCTTAGACTAGCAAAAAATTGCTTCTTGATAATAAAAAATGAAGTTTTAGGTTTAATCAAGGAGACTAAAACGTTAGAGCTGGACTGTTGGACATTTAGAACCCATGATAATTCTCTAATGCGCATCTAAGGTGGCTTTCACCCTAGGGGCCCGGTCCTGGACCTGAGTGCACTTGAGACCAAAGTCTGAATTGTTTTGGTGAGTGTGAATGCAAACGAACCGCGCCGGGACACCGGGCCCACTTGAGGAGATGTTCTCGGGTGCAACTCTGGCACGGTTCGGATTAGATGTGAATGCAACCGCACCCAGATATGGGACAGAGCGCCGTATCAGCTTTATGATGTCATTGTAAAAACGTAACTTCTTTCCACAACGCAGCAGTTTGTTCATATTTTTCCTCAATAAAATTTGGAAATCATAAGAATCCAGTCAGTAAACGGTCTGTTGTGGAGTAAGATGAGATGCAAAGGCAATAAAGGTGGTCTGTCACCTCAAAAGCTGCTGTATCCACGCACTGCAAGCCCATTAATCCTCTGAGCTGTACGGGGATGGGAAGATATGAAGAGCGACGTTACTGGCATCTTAAAAGTGAATTTAAATCATCCATGGCTGCAGGATGAACTTTTTGTCAGGTTAAAACAAAAACAATCTTCACTCAGGTCATGACCCCAGTGGTTGCCATGGCAGCTTCTTCTTTCTCCTCCTTGGCAGGTTGTAAACCAGCTACGTGCATACTGCCACCTGCTGTTTCAGACTGAGTAAATACAGAAGTAGGCCAGGCATGGATGGATGTTGCTAGTGTGAAAGCACCCTTAGGTATCCCACTATTTTCATCAGTGTAATTTGAATCAAAGTTTTGATAGTGCATTAATCTGAGTGTTTTTCATTGTGGTGTGAGCCAGATAGACTAGTGAGATGTTATTGTTTTGTCCTCCATTACTTGGATTTTGAGGTGTACTGCCTTTTTTGAAACTCTTGTTTTACACTGATATTGATTCTACAGTTTGGCTGATCACAATACAAAGAGAATAACTACTTTCCATTCATACAGGGTTGCACTATGGGCGGATTTTAGTTGTACAGAAAGCCGTCTTTAATGGCTGCCTCCACTGTGGTGATTACCTCAGGTAAAGCTTAGGCACTGCAGCTGTTTTACTAGAACAGGACCACGTTTCTGTAAGAAATAAAGAAAAACAAAACTTAAAGCTTTTTTTTATGCTTTTTGTTTTCGCTCTTCTGCCGACCTGCTTCGGCATGAGTCTGTGAAAGAGTTAGTTGTTGCGAGTCTGCAAGGCCTGCAAGTGGAGGGATTAGCTCGGACTTAGCCACAGCGGCACTTTGGTCAGAACTGGACAGCATTTCTTTATCAAAACAAGGGCAGAGAGCCACACTGAAAGCTTGTCAGGTTAGCTGTTTCCTGCCTTACAGGGCTTTATATTTTAAACTTTAAAGGTCCTTCAATTCTCAATCCACAGACATAAGAGACAGCACAGTTACACAGCCTGAAAACCAATCACTCTGCCAGAACACACACTTCAGACGGGCATTTCAAAAGGTATCCCAGGTAGATGCGGTCGGTCATATGCTAGGTTTAACCTAGTCTTGTTGTATGATGCCAGAGGTGTCAAGTAACCAAGTACAAATACTTCATTACCTTACTTAAGTAGAAATTTTGGGTATCTATACTTCACTGGAGTAATTATTTTTCAGCCGACTTTTTACTTCTACTCCTTACATTTTCATGCAATTATCTGTACTTTCTACTCCTTACATTTTAAAAATAGCCTCGTTACTCCTATTTCATTTCATCTTGTTTTCATTCCGGCTTGTCATCGTTCAGAAAAAAAAAAAACTGTCCGGATAAATATAGAGTGAATTTGATTGTGGTTGGATGAGAAGTATAAACATAACACCATTCTGACACCCTATTGGTTTGTATGTGACCACGTCACACTCCAGCAAGGAAATAGCAGACGTATGCTTGGATGAACATTTACATTCCAACAAAAGCTATTGATAACATGCCTCTGACGTTTGACTTTATGCACCATTACAACACTTACAGTAATTAGGCAACTAGTCATCATATCTTCTGCTCCATAAACACACGTTAATGCTCAGTAGTTCACATATATGGTTCTTGAATGTATTTGCATTGTACTAAAATGCGTTCATTTTCGATGGGCATAAATGAAACAGGTGCATCCCAAATGTTTCAACATTAACATTTTAATATAACATTATAGTCATTATGGCCTTTAGAAACATGTTTTTGGGGAGGTGGGGTAGTGCTCTATAGGCTCCTGTGGCATGGCCTAAGCTTTTGTCTTTAATGGCGTTTTTTCCCCTTTACATGACTTTTACTTTTATACTTCAAGTAGCTTTAGAACCAGTACTTTTACAATTTTACTTGAGTAAAAAGCTTGAGTTGATACTTCAGCTTCTGCAGAAGTCTTTTTAAACCCTAGTATCTATACTTCTACCTGAGGAATGAATGTGAATACTTTTGACCCCTCTGTATGATGCATCACAAGATCAAAATTTTATTTGCTCAACATTTGAGGCAAGGCCAAAGCCTGAAAATCCAAGATAGTCCCATCAGACACATCTAAACTTGGCATTTTTTGCCAGTTAGAACAAGATCCTTAGCTTGCCCGTACTGTGGTACTCGTCCAACATTAACATGTTTACAGCATGATTGAACACAGATTAGATCCTTCGCCGCATGCGTGAGGACCCATGTTGTACTTTTATCCACTCTAATGCTTAAAATGAGTCTGACTAGTCTTGGGCTGATTAAATAAAACCTTCACTGATCTGATAACTGAAGTTCAGCAAGACAAGCAGCAGACTGGCCAAGATGTGGCCTTTAGCTCCAGTGCTACTGCTGACATGCAGTGTTGTGTAATGTCATATGTAAGCTAACATACAAGCTATGGGAGAGGAAGGCTGTGAAGTGTATGCATGCATGGTCACTTCAGTCATTGTCTGAAAAGCATTGAGAACGGCTTACACAACAGCGCAGACAAGACTTTCAGACATGCCGTGCGTTGGTCTGCAGAGATAGTTGCATTGTATTTGCATTGGCATGGTTTTATCAGAGGATCTCTCTCCCTGCAGCTGTAGAGCTGGAATCTGAACATTCTTCACTAAGCTCCAGTCTTTCTCAAAGCTTACATTATGAGTCAGTAAAACTGTGTATGTGCGTGACATGACAGGTTTATGGCCTGCTCTGCCTTTGATGACATAAATGGATAAGTCCTTAGGGTATAATGAACAGGCTACCATGAATAGATGTGACTCTGCATTTCTGTCAGGTTTTAGAAGCAGTCCAGTACAGTAGTAGATTACATATGTGTCTTTATAGTGGCTCCAGCAGATGCTCATGCTAAAGCTTATTCAGTCCATCATCACTGGCCTATTAGATTTGCTTTGGCAGCCGTTTACATTTCCTGATTTTATTAGTAGCATTATTAACATGAGGGATGATGGTGAGCTCTGAGTGGTTAGAGCAGTGTTACTCAGCCTGCTCCACCAGAGAGCCAAATTGTTGAAAAATACCTTTGCAAGAGCCACAAACTAAGTGAAAGTGGCAAAAACAGCTTAAGTAGCATTAAAAATAAGTTAAAGATGGGAAAAATGGTCAAAAAGCAACAAAAATGGATGAAAAGGGGCTAAAATGGGGAGGAAAAGTGGAAAAAGGGTCAGAAAATAGCAAAAATGGATGAGAAGTGAGAAAAAAATGAGTTACAGGTGGCAAAAAATGATTGAAAAGTGACTAAAATGGGCAAAAGCAGTGAAGAGTGGCAGAAATGGGCAAAAAAATAGGAAACTAGTGGTATCTAGTGGCATAAGGTAGATGAAATGGGTGAAAAGGGCAAAAATGGGATAAAAGTGCCTTAAAGAAGTGGCAAAACGGGCAACAAAAGGGAAACAAGTGGTATTTAATGGCAAAAGGTAGCTTCAATAGGCAAAAAGTGGCAAAAATGGTGATAAGTGGCAGAAAGACGTGGCATAAACAGGCAAAATGTAGGCAAAAAGTGGTTTTAAATGACAAAAGGTAGCTTAAATGGGTGAAAAGTGGGAAAAATGGTAAAAAGGGGCAAAAAGTTTCTCTTTTTTAAGGTTTTCTGGGTGAATAATATTAAAATTAAGACAAAAAGAGCCAAAAATAATCACAAAAGAGCCACACGTTGAGTATCACTGGGTTAGAGACTTTTCTCAAGCAGAGGACTAATGTTCAGACCTTCTCTGTTAATTGTTGGCCCTACAAAGTTATAACTGTCTTTCCATTTAGCAATATTGTGTATATGCAGATAGAAAAGATGCAGAAATGTCCCTTGTATTTTCATTAATTCTGTAACTAAATGACCTCCCTAACTGACTCAACTTCCTTTACTTTAACTTACTTTAATTTAAATGCCTTACCTCTTGCGCCTTTGCATCACCATGCAGGCATAGAGATGACCAATTAGAGCTTAAAGATTAGATATTCCTTTATTAGTCATACAACCGGAAATTTTGACAAAAGCTGACAGCAGCAAAAAGTGGTGTAGACAGAGCAAGAAATAGAAATAGAGGACAAATTAAAATAGTGTAAAAGAGAGCATACTATTGAAAACAATGAATTATTATTGTATTGAATATAAAATGTCAGCTTAAAAATACATATTGGAAATAAATCTGTATTCAGGCCACTGTGTTATGAACCCCTAAATCAAATTTCAGTCAACTGAAACATCTCTAAGTTTATAAAATTAAGCTTCAAAATCATGAAAAATGAGGCAGTAAAATCTGCTCCAGGATGGTGTGGGTGTGTCTGTTGAATGAGCTGAAGCCACGCCCACTCAGGACACTACAATCTGACTGGAGGAAACACCATTATTCTGACCCTTGACCTCATGTTGACTTCATGATCCGAGCCTGGCTGCCTGGCTCTGGTCCAGAGAAGAGACAAAGTCAGTTTCTGTCTCAGATCCCTGTTCTGATGCTTTTAATGATCCATAGACCACTGTGGCTGATAGACGGGGTAAATTTACCTCACAGTGAACAGAAAAACAGCATTTAACTGACTGTTAACTTTCAATGAAGGCACATACACATTTTTGGTTTCCACTGAAATATCTGAACAGCTAGTAGACAGAGGCCCAAACATTTGGTACAGATAATAATTACTACTACTACAGTAGTAGTCATATTTAGTCATTTCTACCCTTTTTAGGATTAGTCTAGTTTTAGTCGATGAAAACTCAAAATGATTTGAGTCCAGTTTTAGTCCATTAAAAGTCCTCACATTTAGTCTTATCTTTTAGTCCAAGCATTTATTTTCTTGTCTAAATCTGGTACCAAATCATGGTAGTGTGTTCTCTGCCAAACCTGGGGTCCCTGCTTTCTACAGCTGAGGGGCAGAACTACTGTTAGACTCAAGATCACACTATCAGACACCAAGACCTGCACGAGACCAGAGCGCACCAAGACCATAAAAATCCATTTTAAAAAACCATGACAAGTTTGAACAGTTAAAGAGCATTCTCTCTTTAGTTTTAGTTTTCTTTTAAATCAATTTAACAGATAAAAAATAGACGTCTGCAACTCTTTCAAGTACAACATGCAAAAATCTCATCCATTCATTTTCTATACCACTTATCCCATTCAGGGTCATGGGGGGATGGGAGGGTGGGCCATCCCCGCTGTCATTGGGCGAGAGGCGGGGTACACCCTGGACTGGTCACCAGCCAATCACAGGGATGACATACAGAGACAGACAACCAGGCACGCTCACACTCACACCTATGGGCAATTTTAGTGTCATCCGTTAACCTAATGAGCATGTTTTTGGTGGTGGGAGGAAGCTGGAGAACCTGGAGAGAACCCACACATGCACAGGGAGAACATGCAAACTCTGCCCAGAAAGGCCCTGACCGGTAAGCGAACCAGGGACCTTCTTGCTGTGAGGCAACAGCGCTAACCACTGCACCACCATGCAGCCTGCAAAAATCTGAAATCTTAGCAAATTTGTTCAACTAACTTGTAAAAAATCAATCCTTGTATGTATTTAAAAGCCACTGACAATTCTGGAATTATTCTAAATATGTGAAACTGAGATGTTTATCTAGATTTTTCAGGTGTATGAGGCCTAAAGTGAGTGTTCAGAGGTATTTTTGACTAGAAATAAGATGGACTGATGTCTGAGTTTTTGTTGTTTTAGCAAGTGCTTCTTCTTATGATCAGATTAATAAAGTTGAAGAATAGCAGATCAGTGCTGGTCTGGAGCGGTCACGACCACTTCGAGACTGAGAGAAGACCAAGACATTCAAAATGCGGTCTTGAGACTGTTCTTGAATACTACAACACTAGGCAGAAGAGCTACAGATGCAGGGGCGTAGCACAGGGGGGAAAAGAGGACTGATTACCTGGGCCCACAGTAGGGAGGGGCCCTTAAGAAGCCTGCAATGGTGTTTTCGTATATTTTTCCTTAGCATTTAGTGTCATTATTGATTCAAAAGTCACTAAATAAATCGGTCAACAGACTGAAATTAGTATCAAATAGAGTAAAATACAGTACTGGGGGCTCCTAACCTTGCAAAGCAGATGGATACGCCCGTTTCCTTGTTTTTCACTGGCGAATCAGCTAGATAGCAGCTACGTCACGCGTTTTGTTGCTCTGATTGGCCTGTAGAGATGTGACAGACAGAACGTTCATCCAATCACACTCCGAGTTTTTTCAAAGCCTCTGCCTTTTCTCAAACTATTTCTGTTGAAGCTTTCCCAGATGGACGTGTGAAACAAATCCATCTGGCATGTCAGGTTAGGGGGCCCCTGCTCTTCCCTTAAAAATGTCCAAATGGTGTGGTCCAGTGCTGCAGAGTAATACAAGTAAATTTAGTAAAAATATTGTCAAAAATGGGGAAATTATGGTTCAAAAATACATTAAATGCAAAGATATTTGTAAAAATGATGCAACATTTGCTGCTTGGCTAGCTGGTTAAGGGGGGCCCTGTGTAATATTCTTTCCAGGGGCCCTAAATCCCTTAGCTACGCCCCTGTACAGATGTATTGTGTTTTGACAGATTTGACTGGTTTTGACGAAAACTAAATTACATTTTAGACTAGTATTTGTCATTTTGACAGAACTAAACTTACATTTAGTTGGTTTTAGTCATCAAATATTTGGTTCGCCTTAGTCTAGTCTTTCTAATGGTAAAAAGGCTGTTGACAAACAGTTTTAGTCATCCTTTTGGTCAACGTAATAAACACTGGTGGGCGGGACCAAGTGTCGGGGTCAGCCACGTGGGCTCAGGAGGGAGAGGTGGAGGTGGCCCTGATGCAGGCCTGGATGATGGCCAGCAGGAGGCCAAAGCAGTACGGGGCCAAGGATGGCGTGGCAAGTGCCAAACCTTGTATATGCTCCCATACCTGACCTGACTCCTAAAAAATCATAGTAAAGTGATAAAAATGTGAAGGCAATATAAATGATAAAAACCATGTGATTACCAAAGGTGCAATGGGGGAGCAGTGGAGTTATGAAGGTGTATGCAAAAAAAGCAAACCAAAGACATAGGTAAGCCTCATGGCTAGTTTGGTTGGTTATAGATCAGTGTTAGGAGTTGATTGTCTCTCAGTTGAATGGTTGGGGGTCCGATCCCCCAGCTCCTGCAGACACATGTTGGGCTAAAACACTGAGCCACTGCAGCGTCACAGCAGTGTGTGAATGTGTATGAATGAGATTATTCTGAGGGACTCTTTGCATAGCTGCCGCTGCCATCAGTGTGTAAATGTAGTTGAACAGGTATGTGTGGTCTGTGGTGTAAAAGGGCTTCTAGTTGACAGACAACCAGAAAAGTTCTGTATAAGCTCAAGGCTATTTCCCATTTAGCTGCTAAAAAGGCCGGTGGTGTCAGTGTGCTGGTTAACACACTGATGTGAATCTCACGGAGAGATTGTCTGATTGTCGTATTCTTTTCTAATCATCATATGTTTAAGGGTAAAGTTCAATGGTGTAAAAACTATGAGTTAAAGTGAATTTTCTATTTCAAGTTTTAATAACTAATAAAGATGTAGACATTAGTTCTTGCATGTTCTTAGATAATATAACCTGTAACTGTGTCATGAAAACAAATGGAGGGCTGAAGCCCTGAGTCACACACTCTCTGTTTAAGACTCCTACCTCCCTCTGTGTCTGTGGTCAGCTGATGTGCCTCTGCACGCAATGGTCTGCTGACCCACTGCAATCAGATCAGGTGCATGTCTGTGTGTGTGTCTGTGTGTGTGTGTTTGAAGATGACATGCAGAGTATGTTGAACAGAGCAGGATTATAATTTAATAGATATAGCAGATGAATTAACGCAGGCAGAAACTAGATTACAGTTATGAGTTGTCAGTACAGTCCAGGATGTTTTTGTTTACTCAAAGGGAGAAGGATTTACCTGGGCAGAGAGCTTGATCATCAGAAATGAGGTGAAAGTATTAATAAGACCGTGCATGTGCGTGTGGTGTATATGTGAGTGAGTCAGAAGGATTTACTTTTGAGTTTCTGCCAAGAACTAAATGTTTAACATTCCCCGCTGATGCGATGATGTAATTTAGCGGTTTCTTAGCCAGTGTGTGGGGCTTTGAGACTCACATGCATGAATGTAGTAAGAGCTAGACCTTGAGACCACTCTACTACAAAATACAAACCCAACTCCAGAAAAGTTGGGACGCTGTGGGAAATGTTAATAAAAACGCAATGCAATGATTGGCATAGCTCATATTCTCAGTAGAGCATAAACAACATTTTAGAGACAATGAGACATTTTACCATGTCATAAAAAATATCAGCTCATTTCGAATGTGTTGGCAGCACTACATCTTGAAAAAGTCAGGACAGGGCCATGTTTACCGTTATGTAGCATCCCCTTTTCACTTTAATACATTGATGTTTTTGCAGCAGCTTTACAAGTTTAACCTCCTCCACCCCAGCTGTCTCCTTCATAGCTTAAAGCATGTTGCACCCTCATATTCAGATTCATGCTACTATGGATTAATTGCGTCTGAAGGAATTTCATTTTCTTCAGTACACATTGTCATTTATGTTTCCATCCATATGGGGGTTTCTGCTCCCTGGAAAGTCAAAGCAGCTGCTTGACTAACCCAGGTAACATCTTTAGAGCAGAGCCTTCTCTGCCAACTAAACCTGTAGTAGATCCATTTTGCAGTAAAATGGCTAAATGTATGATGAGTGTTCCTGGCTGAATGCAGGTTAAAATACTGATTTATTGATTGAATTTGTTCAAAAATACAGTGATCTTATAATGATCACATAATAAAGGGCAATCGCAATATCGGTAAAAAAATTTGCAATTTTGCAAAAATCGTTCAGCCCTATATGTAACACATAACACCTCTGATGCTGCAAAAAAGTTTTAAATCAGTATTTGGACGCAAATTTCAGGTTAAGAAATATTGTAACTTCTGCAGTTTGAAAATTGCAGCAGGATATATTGCGATTTAACCTAATTTGCAATTAATTTCCCAGCCCTAGACTGCAGGCAGGTCAGTTTGGTTTAGCATTATCTTGCTGAAATCTGCAGGGCCTTCCTTGCAGAGATGTCGTCTAGGTGGGAGCATATGTTACTGGAAAACCTCTCCCTGCTTTTCAGCATTGATGTGTAAACCATAGGCACTGAATAGGCAACCCCATACCATCAGAGATGCAGGCTTTAGAACAGTACATGGTCTTTCCTCTTTAGAACATCAGAACAGTTTTCCATGTTTCCTCAGTCCATGTTAAATGAGCTTTGGTCCAGTGAAGACGGCGGTGTTTCTGGATCCTGTTCACATATGGCTTCTTCTCTCCATGATCCAGCTTTGACTGTCATTGGTGGATGGCACGGCCAACTGTGTTGACAGACGATGATTTCTGGAAATGTTCCTGAGCCCATGCAGTGATTTACAGTACAGAATCATGCCTGTTTTTCCTTTTTTTTTTTTTTTTCTTTTTTTAAAGATTCATTTTTTGGCCTTTACATGCCTTTATTAAATAGAGGAGGACAGTGGATAGACTCGGAAACAGGGAAGAGAGCGGGGAGAGACATGTGGGATAGGGTGCCTGTTTTTAATGCAGTGCAGCCTGATCATGAGCATCTAATAAATCTTTGCAACTTCGAGGTAACGATCATTTTTTCCTGAAATTGTTGCACAATTTTTAGACACGTTTTTCCAGATTGGTGAACCTGACTTTACTTCTGAGAGACTCTGCCTTTCTGAAAATGCAGTCATGTTACTGGCTTGTTGCCATTTAACCTAATTAGCTGCATAATGCCCCTCCAGCTGTTCTTCATCAGTAACACTTTCTTTTCCAGCCTTTTTTGCCCCATCCTTACTTTTTTGAGATATGTTCTTTTGTGAATGAAACATATCATTGCATTCTGTTTCAATTACATTTTAGACAGTGCCCCAACCTCTTTGCAATAGGAATTGCACAATCAGATAATTCAAAGGTCCTCAGAATAAAAGGTGCATTAATGTCCAAGTGTACTCCTGCTGTAGACCAGGGGTCATCAACTCCATGTTGACAAGGGCCAGCGTTTTCCTGACCAATGCTGTGGGGGCCAGGCATTGACATAAACACAAATAAAATCAACATTTTTGTCCAATTAACATATTCTTGTAAAAATATCATTCCACAATGAATGGAACTTAAAGCCTTTAACAGTGAGATCAGTCCCTATCACCTTTACTGCAGCCCGCCACAAGGGGGCGATTGAGATATTTTTAGCCTAGAGCCCTGCACTGGAGCCCTGGGCCCGAGGGGCCCGACAGCCCGACTGCCCGAGGGCCAGGCTTCGGGCCAATGATCATATCATTACCTCGGACACGGGCCGGGCTCGGGCTCTTTTGTTTTAAACCTGCCAATTAGAGCAATGTGTCGTGTTTGTGTTTAACCAATTTAAATGGCAACACTTGAACGCAGCAGCCGCTCTGCCCCCTCCCTTCCTGCTCTACGTGTCTCAGCCAGCGGTAGCAGCAGCGAGTGTGCTTTCAGCGCAGCTGGAAGAGTGATGAAAGAAAGGAGGACTGGACTTGCCTCTGAAACTGTGGATGCTATTCTTTTTTCTGCATGATACCAAGTAAACAGACTGTTCTTCTTGTGGTGTTTAAAGAACAGAGTTTGCCATGTTAAGCAGCTCACTGTTGTTGAATTGGACGTTGCCATGTTCAGAATTGATTAATAGTTCTACTATAGAATAGAATAGAAGTGTTTATTTGTTAAAAGGCCTACAATTGCTGCGATATGCAGCAAGTCAGGCTTGATACGGGTTGGGGGCTGATAATTCTGAAAACCTGTCAGGCTGGGCCGGGCTAGGGCTCCACCCCCTCGGGCCCGGGCCGGACTTGGGCCCAGATAATAGGCCTGTGCAGGGCACTATTTTAGCCACATATTTCTGTAGCCATCTTGATGTCTGTCACTGAGTTTGATGCAAATATGCTGTGTCGTGATTGGCCAAAAACATGCACAGGAAACGGATGGTCTGTGAAGGTTCTAAGAAAGGAAAATTGCACTTTTAAAGAGCTTTTTGTGGAAAGTTGATGCCAAAAACTGCAACTTTAAACAAGATAACAATGATAAGTATGTGTTTACCGTGGAAGATTACAGAAATACTACTGTGCTATTTGTCTGGTAAGCTGCTGGGTTAAAGCAGCGGTTTTTAACCTTTTCAGCCTGCGACCCCCAAAATAAAGGTACCAGAGACCGGGGACCTCCACTGTACCTGAAGGTGTTTGAACACAGCATGATTTGGAATAGACAGGGCTGTCCATAAAGGGGGATAAATGGGAGAGCTTTTTGGTGCCCAGCCAAACTGGGGGACCATGGAGGTCAGCAAAACCATGGTCCATTGTAAAGTTAAGCTGTGATAACCCTATTTCATATTTAACCTGAAAAAATAACCACTCTTATCAAAGAAAAAAAAGTTTTTTAATCATTCGTGTAGTAAATAGCCTACTTAAACATGTATATCCCCTTTGTTAAAAAAGAAATGGGTTAATAATGGACAAAAAATGCTGGAAAAGGTGGAGAGATTGAATTTTAAAAGTAGCAGAAATGGGTTCTAAATGGCAAAAATTAGATAACAATGGCAAAAAATGGGTTAAAGTGGCAGCAATGGGCATGAATAGTGGTAAAAGGGAGTTTGAAAGTGGCTGAAATGGCTTTGAAATGGCAAAAATGGTTGGAAATTTGGTGAAATGGGATGAAAAAAATTATAAATTGGCAAAAAATGGTTAACTGAGAAAGGAAAAATAGATATTGGCAGAAACTGGTTAAACAAGCAAAAATGGGCATATCAAATGCTGAAATGTGGTTAAAATGGGAAAAAAATGGGCGTAAAAAGTGGTTAGGAGTAGCAATGATGGGTCAACCGAGCCAACATTAAGCTTAAATGGCAAGAACTGGTCGAGAAGTGGCAAAAACAGGCAGAAAAAAGTGATGTAAAGGGTTTAAAATGGACAAAAATAAGTGTAAAACTGCAAAAAATGTGTTAAAATTGGTGTGGAAAAAATGATGAAAAAGGTTAAAAGCAAATGTGACAAAATTGGTGTAAAGTGGCAACACTGTAATTTGAAAAATATTCTTAGCTTTTTTAGGGCAACTGGAGACCCCCTCTCAGTGTCTCGTGACCCCCAAGGGGGTCCAAACCCCAACGTTGAGAACCACTGGGTTAAAGGTTTTATTTAAACTTCAGGGAAAACAAAGTTAAACAAAAGCACAGCATATTTTGCCCTCTGGGGGCCAGATGGGAAGCCGTGAGGGGCCTGATGTGGCCCCCGGGCCTCCAGTTGATGATCACTGCTGTGGACTATTATGTTAAAGTTTTGGTGCCCAGTTTTTAAATAGAACACTGTTGCTGTAAACACGAGTATATTGTTTTTCCTTGCATTTTATCAAATAAGATCAATGACCTCCTCTTCGCTGCCATATATGCAGCAGTGGTTAATGCTGCTGTGGATTTGGGGATGAGAGCTTGGAGTTTCCTGCACTGGCAAATAAGATGAAAGATAATAAGTGGATGAGATCCTTGCATGGAAAAATAAATCACTGTGTTAACATTGCTGCCTTATCTACTCCAGTTTGTTTTGCTTTAATATTAATATCTACCCAGTTTAAATGTAGTTTATTTTGCGTTTAAATGGATTGATCTGGCCCACACCCACATGACTTTATTTAGTCAAATGTTCAGGTGATAACACTCCTGACATGCGTGGGTGTGAGTGTGTGTTTAAGTGAGACGGTGGCCCGTCAGCGTCGGGAGGTGAGCCGCTCAGTGAGGCTTTGTGGTGGCGCTCCTCTGAGGTGAAATTGAGTTTGGCCTGTCTGCAGAGCTAATCAGCTCTGTCTGGTTTGAAACCTGACCACTCGCAGACATGAAAGACGGCTGATGATGTAAGACAATGGTGGGAAGTCAAACAGCACTCAGAAGCTGACGTTAGTGATGGCTGGGTTCATCTGGAAACTTTCAGCCAGCTGTGGCATTAGTTTGACTTCTTTAAGTGTTTAATAATGTTGTAGAGTTGCAGAATAATCTAAGAACTGTCAGTGTGTTTAAAAATCTACAGCCACACTGAAAAAGTTATCATGAAATGACCTGCAGATTGACTTTTGATTCTCCATATTTATGTTCTTCCTTGCAAAGCAGAGGGTGAGGGAGTGTGCTGTGGCGGATACTGAAGAGTGTTTGATAGCTCTGACTGTGAGGGCTTTAAACACATGTACAGTAGTTACCATAGCGTCCTCATAGGGGAGACGTAAATACTAAGTAAGCATTTCTATTGGATTAAACCTGAGAGGCACTCTGTGTCATATATTCTTTACATAATCCAGCTTCTAAAGTGACACATTAGAAGCTGTTAGGATTTTTAACTGAAATTTTTGGCTTCTGGTGCCCAGACAATGCAGGAAGTCTTTTATTTCTTTACTTTTTTTTTTTAAATGAGTGTAAATGCTTCCTAGCAAGCCTTTATTTACATTCTATAAAGTAAGGACTTGGAGAGTATACCGAGCATTGGTTTGGCCTAGTCAGTAGAACAGGTGTCCATAAACAGAGACTGTTTAATTCCCAGTCCCAGCATGTTTGGTGCATGTCTTCCCCCAAATCTGTCTCCCTATATTTCAGCGACCATCAACAGGCGGCCTGGGGGCCACATAAGGCCCGCAACAGCTTCCCATCCGGCCCCCAGAAGATTTTCAAAATCAGTAAATGTGCAAAGGAAAAATATGGTGTGGTATTTAGGGTATGGTATTATTTTAAATCCTGATAGGCTTTGATGTTGGCTCAGTGTTTGAACCATTTTACAGAAATCCACCCGTCAGTCATTATTAGTGAATATGATGCATGATAAAGACACAGTCATGAATTTGTTCTTGATTAAAGCGGCCGTTCGCTAACCTTGTAAAGTGTCACTGGCGAATCCATCTTGCAAAGCTCCCATCTGAACCGTTTGGGCCGGTTAGAAAATGACAGGACCAATCAGCGTTGAGGGGCGGTACTTTCAGGTGTGGTGGCTGTCTATGAGAGGTTTACCAGATGGATGTGTGACACAAATCCATCTAGCGTGTCAGGTTAGCTGTTTGCCATTTTCAACTTTCCAATTCAGGCACAGAACCTCCAGGATGGACCGGTGTTTGGGCCATTTTCCCCTCCAATCACAACAAAGCATTTTAGCATCCAACCCAGTGATGCCAGCCCCAGGAATATATAGCCAAAATATGGCAATTGCCCCTTAGTGGCAGCTGCAGTTTAGGCCTTTGGCACTGATCTCACTGCCAAAGGCAAAGACTTATTTACAAAATTAAACAGTTATATGTTAACTGGGCCAAAACATTAAGTTAAATTTAGTTTTTGGGAAACCCGGCCCCTTCAGTGTCTTCATTATAAAAAATGGCCCTTGTTCAAATGTAGCTGATGACCCATGCTGTATTTCCTGTCTCTCCTCAGCTGTCCTATCAAAATAAAGCCCCCAAAATAAACTTATAACAAAGAAAGCAGGATGACTTTTATACATGTGCAGCATAAGATCAGCAAAGTGTGAACTATATCCACAGGTGGCACCACTCTCAAACTTCCTCCTAAGAGCTCTGAAATCTTTGTATTAGCCTCTAAGTCTGACACTAAATCTGTGCCAGTGGTTTTCAGGCAGTTACAGAAAAATGCCAAACTTCACAAAAAACTTCATTTGTAGTTTCTTTGTTTTGACTCCTTCTAGGGTATTTGTATTTAGTTGGGATGCTGAGTAAGCATCCACACTATTGATATTCGTGTCGGCCATTTTTTTTTCTTTATTTTTCTTTATATTCTTCCGTATGTTTTTTGCCACATCTCCTCTCTCACACTTTGAGCTATACTCATCATTCTATCATTCTGTTCAGCTCTTTCAGGACGTGATGGCTATGACTTTTCTCATTTATAACTTTTGTAATTTTAAAAATATTTAACTTTTTCTAAAAAATTTTTCATACAAATGAATGGGGCTTTTCTGAAAATTTGCACTTTCCTCAACTCTTCATAATGTTGGAACTCCTTGTGCAATTTTCATTATTCTACTTTCATACTCTTCAGCTTCTTGTGCCATTTTCAGCTACTTTTAGGCTATTTTCAGCTATTTTTCTGCTATCTTCAGCTATTTTTAGGCTATTTTTAGCTATTCTTAAGCTATTTTCAGCTATTTTTAGGCTACTTTCAGCTATTTTCGGCTTTTTTGGATACTTTCTGCTATTTTTTTCCTCTTTTAGCTACTTTTATGTCATTTTATGCTATTTTTATGCTATTTTTTATCTATTTCAAGGCTACTTTCAGCTATTCTTAAGCTATTTTTATGCTAGTTTCAGCTATTTTTGGGCTATTTTCAGTTTTGTTTTTTGTTTTTTTTTGGCGACTTAAACTATTTTTATCCTTTTCAGCAATTTTTGTGCTTTTGGCTATTTTCAGCAGTTTGTCCACAATTCAGCTCTCAGCATCCCTATGTAATTTCAGCTAAAATTGCAATTTTGATCTAGTTTTCTATAATATCTGTCTCTTTTATTCTAACTTTATGTGATATTTAATGTTTTTTTTACCTTAAGACAATGAATAAAACATCCAAAAGCTGATCAGATGTGAAGACAAACACTTCCTATGATAACAAAAGGCGTTGGTGGTCAGCGGGGCTAACCTCCGCTCACGCTGAATGGATGAGGATTGCTTTTCCCATGACTGGGTCGTGTTACTGTCGGACAGATCTGCTCAGGGTTAGAACAACCAGATCACTTATGTCAGTGTGTGTGTGTGTGTGTGTGTGTGTGTGTTTGGTGTGTGTGCTAGCTTGTGTACTTAAAAGTGTGTGTATTTGTTGTGTGTGTTGCCTGATAGGTTTAGGGGCCCATAAACCTCTTGGTCAAGTGGGCCTGACCCAGGCGCAGATTATTGTGTTTGACCTCTGACCCGTACATACTGTGCCTGTGTGCATGTGTGCCTTTGTTTATAGGCATGCAGGTGTCTGTCCATGACCCTTCAATCCAATCTGCCGTGGCTCCAAGCCCTCTTTACTCCGTGTGTGTGTGTGTGTGTGTGCATGTTGCTGTGAGCAGCACAGGAGACCAATAACCCTGTACATTTCTACCCCTCACCCTCCTCTGGAGGAGACATGGAAGGAAGTGGGGGAAGGGAAAAAAGAGGGGGGAGGAACGCGCCAAGGTGTGTTGAATTTCATCATGTTAAGATAAAAGCTTGTGGAGGACGTATGGCAAAGGATGCTGGGAGTTAAAGGAAAAGAATAAAGAAAACTACAGGCAAATGTACACACAGTCATGACTTCTTCACATAAATGAACCAGCATTGTTCTCAGAAACACTCAGCAGTGTTCATTTTGTTTTCATTTTAGTCTCAAAATTCAAATGTTCAATAGTTTTACTCACATTCTGGACTTTTCTAGCCTTTATAGTTTCAGTCCAAAGAAAGCATTTGTTCATTTCAGTCTGCAGGTTCAATCAAGGCCTTTATTCTCTTTAAAGCAGGGGTGTCAAACTATTTCACCAGTAATAAAATGTGAAGAAAAAACTTAACACTGATGATAAATGATTTTGACATTTAAAAAGTTAAAAAGATAAGTTTAAAGGCTCAAAAAAGTAAATTTATTAGTTCAAACAGATCAAAACATGAAATTGATAAATGATGTTTTAAAAGGCAAATATATTATAAAGAAAGTCAAAATCATGAGTTTAAAAGGTCAAAATGTGATTAAAAAATTTAAATTGTGAGTCTAAAAGGTCAAACTTTGGGATTATGAAGTCGAAGTTAGGAGATAAAAATATGAGATAAAATACAAAATAATTAGTCAAAAAGGTCAATTTATGACTTAAATTTTAAATTATCAATCTTAAAGCTTAAAATATTTTATAAGATGTAAAAATTATCAGTTGAAATGTATGAAATTAAAGTATGAAAGTATGAAATTAAAAGTCAAAATCCTCAGTTTGAGTCCTGATTGTGAGATGCTAAAATGAAAATGTGAAATTAAAACACAAATTAATTTCTTTTCCAACATTCCTGACTTCTTATCTAAATATTTTTACTCCTTACTTTTTCAGATTTTGTGACTGAACAAGGATATCTGAAATCATCTGGATAAGTTCACATTTTTATACTTGAGGAAATCTGCAGACCTCAAACTGATGGGCAGAAATATTTGTCTTGGAGGCTGGATTTAACTGTTCCACATGCCGGATTTGGCCCCGGGCCTTGAGTTTGACACCCCTGCTTTAAAGTGATATAATCAGCCAAGTTATAGAATTAATAGAAATGTAAAAACCTTAGGTTATGCGCTATAAATACACTATCAGTGTTACTGATTTAAAGTTCACTCATGAAAATCCTGAAAAATCGTAGATGCACAATAGAAAATAATTATGGATGTTTAATGTGCAACAATTCTGCTCCAACATTTTAGCCTGAAAAACTCATTGAACTTTTTATCAGAGTTTTTATTTTCAAGGATACATTTTTAGCCAGTCTTAGTCTTGTCATTCTAGGGTTGGGTTTTGTTTTCCTGATTCTGGTGCTAAATTGCTATTTTTTATACAGTGCCTAAATTGATTCTTTTTAGAGAAAAGGTGTTGATAATCAGCAGGAGAATAAAAGCTGTCTGGGTATCGTGATGATTTGCAGAAACATCTTTATAAGACGTCGAGAAAGGAACCCTGTAACTTCCAGAGCATTTTTCTCTTGGTACCAGAACCATGTCTTGGTACCAGATTTTGATACTCATCCCTATGTCTTCTAACCTGGCATGCCAGATGGATGTGTGAAACACATCCATCTGGCAAACCACTCATAGACAGCGTCTGGGAAAGGGCAGAGCCTTAGAAAAAAAATTTGGAGGTTGATTGAATGAACGTTCTGTCACATCTTTACGGGCCAACCAGAGCAACAAAACACGTGACGTAGCCACTACCGAGGAGTAAACGCCATGGAGAACTGCATAATGTGAGCCATGGCGACTGTAGACATGTCAGTACACGACTTTTGTCGTTTTTGAAAAGAAAACAACTCACTGCTGTTCTTTGTTCTTCTTTTAGCAAAGAAATATCATCAAGTTCTGATAAAACTGGCCCTTTAGCAGCCTCCACGCTAATCTCTTGTGCCATAATTGCACCCGCCTCTTGTTGCTGCTTGGTTACGTCACAACTCCGCCGCGGCAAAAGTTCTGCCCCTCATCGCTGATTGGTCCTGTCACTTTCTAACCGGGCCCAAACTGTTCAGACGGGAGCTTTGCAAGATGGATTCGCCAGTGAGAATTCCCACTTTTAGTTGGAGCTTTGCCATAAGAATGCCAGTAAAAAGCCAAATTCGGCCGAATCTCAATCTCCTCCCTAAACCCTGAGCCCTGTCGGACTTAACTGACTGCACCTGGAAAGTGACTGAATGCATGAGGCTGCAAGGGCTCAAAGCGGTAGAAACAGGAATGGGACAGTCGGCATCCATCAGAGATAAAAACAGGCGTGCCCCACCTATAGACAGATTTACTGAGTGGATGAAAGCTGTTTTATAAAATATACTTACAGAAAAAAAACTTATCTTTTTTGTGTGGCGTCCACACTTTTTGTGCCTTCCATGTTTTTTGTTTACTATTTTTGCTCTTTTCACTTTGGTTTTATAGTGTTTACTATCTGGCTTCTCCAGGGAATCTTTGTCATATGTCACAATGCTATGAACTATGGGTAATTCTCTCACGCTAAGTCTGCAGATATGCCCACTCAGGGGAAGGTTGCATGAAGGGCTCAGAAAGTCTATAAGAGATCCCTCACAGACTGGGACAGCCCTAAGCACACATGAGCCGTGTTTCCATCAGGGGGTCCGGTTTGACTCAGTTTGGTTTGGTATGGTTTGGTACGATAAACCCCCAAACAGTTTGCGTTTCCACAGACACCTGTGCTCTCACTTGGTGGGCGGGGCTGTAAAAGCATGCATGTAAAGTCACAGACAGCACGAGTCAGCTGTTGCAGCAGCAGAGTTATAGAAAGGATGAGTGACAGAAATCAGTAGGGAATAAGCAGTAAACAGCTTTATTTCAGCTGAAAGTGCTTTTAAAAAAATAACTACGTCTTAATGATGTTAACATCTGTCAGTACAGATCCTCAGCTGATGGAATACGTGTACAGAGACGGTTTGAGTCGTAACGCTACGTTAATATGTGAATATATCTAGTCTAGAACAGTTTATACGACAAAATATGAAAGTTTAGAGCTGTACTGTGAGAATTCGCCGCATTAAATATAAAGTAAAAGTTCAGCTGGTGTTAAAATCAAACTAGATTAAGTCAAAAATCCGGGATGCGCTGATCTCCCTTTAAAATAGTCTGCAGCCTGAAGTTTTACGAGCACATTCAACAACCACAGAGTGATGTTTCACAGGTTATCTAATGTAAGAAGTAGATTAATAACTAGTTACAGATGAGAATGAACTGTTCTAAGGCTTCATATTCACAAAACTTCTGCATTAATTTAGTTTCTCATCCATCGCAAATGGATCAGGCTGATGTGAGCCTTCAGGCTCTGCTTTGTGTTTTTAAAATCATCCAGATAAACGTCAGGAAACTTGATTTGTGGCCAGATATCAATATTCATACACTAGGAAACATTCTGGATATCCGTTGAGTCCAAATATTTCCCATTTAGGCAGATACTGGTCCATTTTTCTCCCATTTTCGCCTGCTTCTCACAGCAGACTTCTGTGTTTGAAGCCCAGAGGCGAGCAGCTGAATCGCGTGCTGACTTGACATCAGTGCGGCCCCTATTGTTGTGTGTGTAGCTCCACCTTTTTGGTACGGTTAGGTAAGATTGGCACCCCTACGGAAGGGTGCCGAAAAGTGGGACGGTACAGGTCGTTTTTTTGGGACCTTTTCTTTATGGAAACGCCAAAAAAAGTGTGCCGTACTGCACCGAACTGGGCCAGACCACTCGGTGGAAACGACCTAATGGACTTAGCTATGGACTGGGCCTCTGCCCCAATCTTAAAATGAGAGCTAGGATGAGGCATCAGTGTAAAAAACAAAAAACAAGTACAGTAGCTTTAAGAAACTCCTGACACAACTTTAACACAGAAATTTTCACTCAAGAACTGGTTTATTACTCTGGTGCCAAAATTACACCAGTGTGTTCTTTGCATCAGTGCTCCACAGTTCATCTACCTGTAGAATAACAGACTGTACATTAGCATAATCACAGTAAAGGCTGCAATTATTTTAGTGTTAAGAATACTTGAAAGATTTACCAACATGCAGTTCACAATAGTGGCACTGTTGCACTCTGGAGAAGTACCCTCAAGAAAGAGACTTTTATTTTTTAGAAAATATGAAACTATTTTAAATCAGTACTGTAAAAACCTGAGGTTTTATTTTTGTTCTGCATCTTAACATTTGTTTGTTTTGAGTTAAGACATTCACACTTTAAAACTACTATTGTTCTCTGTATTTTCCTAGATGACCATGTAAGTAGACTCATGATACCATACACAGTCATGGAGTAAGTATTGGCACCCCTGGAATTTCTCCAGAAAATACACCATTTCTCCAAGAATTTGTTGCAATAACAAATGTTTTTGGTATACACATGTTTATTTCCTTTATGTGCATTGGAACAACCCAAAAAAACAGAAGAAAAAAGCCAAAATTGATGTAATTTTGGCTTACAATGAAAAGAAAACAGTACCTACAGTCAAACATGGTGGAAGTTCAAGGATGTTTTGGGGTTGTTTTGCTGCCTCTGGCACTGGGTGCCTTGACTGTCTGCAAGGAATCATGAAATCTGGAGACTATCAAAAGATTTTGGGCCACAATGTAGGGCCTAGTGTCAGAAAGCTGGGTCTGGGTCAGATGTCATGGGTGTTCCAGCAGGACAGTGACCCCAAACATACCTGAAAAAGCACCAAGAAATGGTTGGAGACAAAGCTGGAGAGTTCTGAAGTGGCCAGCAATGAGTCCAGATCTAAATCCCATTGAACACCTATGGAGAGATCTCAGAACTGCTGTTGCAAGAAGCATCCTTCAAATCTGAGAGACCTGGAGCAGTTTGCAAAAGAAGAGTGGTCCAAAATTCCAGCTGAGAGGTGTAAGAAGCTTTTTGATGGTTATAGGAAGCGACTGGTTTCAGTTATTTTTTTCCCAAGGGTGTGAAACCAAATATTAAATTGAGGGTGCCAATAATTTTGTCCAGCCCATTTTTTTGAGTTTTGTGTAAAATTATGTCAATTTTGTCTTTTTCTTCAGATTTTTGTGTTGTTCCAATGCACATGAAGGAAATAAACACATGTATACCAAAAACATTTGTAACTGCAACAATTTCTTGGAGAAATGGTGTATTTTCTAGAAAGATTCCAGGGGTGCTAATACTTTCGTCCATGGCTGTATGTATTATATCATAATCACAAATGCAAATTGGAATTATCCCATCCATCTATTTTCTACAGTGCTTATCCCGTTGGGGGTCATGGGGGGCTGGAGGCTATCCCAGCCGTCATTGGGCGAGAGGCGGGGTACACCCTGGACAGGTCGCCACATGAAGAGACAGGCATGCTTACACTCACACCTACGGCCAGTTTAGAGTCATCAGTTAAGCTAACGAGTGGTGGGAGGAAGCTGGAGTACCTGGAGAGAACCCACACATGCACGGGGAGAACATGCAAACTCCACACAGAAAGGCCCAGGAACCTGCGCTCAGCCCGGGTTCACCATGCAGCCCAAATTGCAATATGACCCAGTACAATTACAATCGCACATCATTCCCAAATCATGCAGCGCTATATGCACTCTAAACCTGGGGTCCCTGATTTCTGCAGCTGGGAGGCAGAAGAGCTACAGATGCTTTGTGTTCTGACAGAATAACCCACGGTGGAGAAGTATGGATTTGACAACAATGAAATTACAAAGAACTAAACATACTTTTTCTTGAGTAAAGATCTTAGTCTGATCTTTCTCATGTGAAAAGGTTGCTGACTAACACATTAGTAGTGGATGACAAACAGCCCCAGGACCCTGAAGGTCTCGCTGTTAGTGAACTCACTGCTGGAGCCGGTCGTCATGACTTACATGTAGTCTACATCTTTGGAGAATCTGTGGGCATTTGTGTTTGTGTGTATTGGGCTCAAAGTTCTCATGCACACTGTATTAGGGGCCAGCTGGACTGGTCTGCGCTCTACACATGAGCCTGATTATGACTCAGTATTGCATTACTGACATTCCTCCATGGCGCTCTCTTTGCTCTCTTCTATTCCCCTTTCTTTCCCTCCTCTCTTTATCTTCATCTCCCTTTCTCTCGTCTCTCTCTCCCTCTCTAGAGGTTTGGCAGATTTGCTGAGCAACCACCTCCCCCTATCCCTCCCTTGCTACCCCTCCCTTGACCCCCTCAGCAGAGCTCAAACGCCTGACACGTGATCCGTACAGCTTCAGATCGAATCACCCCACTGTTTTCTTTCAACTGCCCTTTCTGTAAACCTTAACCGTCATTGTGTGATACACATGTTGCTCTGGTCCTAGCACTCATGCTTAGTATTTCACATAGAGCTGAGGAGCAGCAGGAGGAGGAGAAAGAAGATAAGGGGGGATAAAGGAAGGGGGGTTGACATTCAAATCGTCGGGCAGCTTGTAGATTTTTGGATGCTGTGTGGTTTTAGTGATCGTAGTTTGCTCTTTCTACTCATGTGTGTGAGTGTGGGTGGAGGGGTGGGTTGTGGGCGTGTTTTGGGGGGAAAGACTGTTACTTTTGGTGCGGCGCCATCAGTAAAAGGAGCTGACAGGGATCGTTTTTTGGGGAGGGGGGGGATTAGAAGGCAGCCCTGAAGATAAGAGCACAGAGTACGTGACAGGTAGCAGCTCACCGTTTAAAAATCCCACACTGGGTTAATCCAGAGAGGAGGTGAGGGAGGAGGGAGGGAGGAGAGGAGCGGCGGCTCATACCACTCCTCGCAGCTCAGCCTTTATGCTGCCCAGCACGAGAAGAAGGGGCAGGCTGTCTCTCCCTCTCTCACTCTCGTCCTTCCTCTGTCCCTTCCTCCGTCCCCCCCCCCCCCCCTTTTACCTCTCTTGCATTCTCCTTGCCAATCTGTCCCTCCCTCTCTCTTCCTGACTTCCTTCCCTCCTCTCCTGTCCTTCTCCCCTCCCTCTTTCTCCCTCTCTCTCTGTCTCTCTGTGTCACTGGAGAGCGTCTCAGTGTGAAAATGCCATCCTGCTCTCCAGACTGTTGCCTCTTTCGGGCTGTGGAGGTAAGAGACTTGTGTGCATCTGTGTATTTCTTTCTTTCAAGGATGGTTGTCTCGTGCTGTCTGTGTTTGAGAGTGCATGTGTGTAGGAGTGTGTGTGTGAGTGTGTGAATGGTTGTCAGCTTGCAGCATAAAGGACCTCTGCAGTTTTCCTCTTACATGTTTTGGAAACTTTTCTCAAACAAAACTCCTGCGTCATGAGATGACTTTTTTCTTTTTATCGTGGGCGTGTAAGGAGAGAGGAGGGATTCTTCTGGCTTTGCAGTGGCAGAGAGTGCTGTGACGTTGTTTCTTGGTTGCATTTGGAGTCTCTCTTTGCGTTGCTGTGCTGGTCGTTGAGGTATTTTGTGTTATTCCTAGGCCACTGTAGGTCTTGTTTTTTGTTGTTTTGTATGTTTGATTGAATTTTCTGTAATGCTCCACCCCTATCCGGCCGTTGCCCATCACCAGCTTTGTGCTTTGTTTCTGTAGTTTCCAACTGTTGTTTCCTGGAGGTCTGGAGTGTGCAGGGCAGCAGAATCCCTGCTGGGCACATGGATGTCATTAGGATATATATGATAATATACATGGGGCTTTTTCCGATAGAGTTACGCACACTGGCTTCATGTTTTTGGTCTTTTTAGTGTTCTTGGGTGTTTGTGTTGTGCTACATGTAGGGGTAAATCTCCTTATAAGCAGCGGGTGTATGGTTATCTCTGCAATAACAGAATTGCACCCGGTTGTTTTGTGCCCCTTTACAAAATGGCTCAAAATGGCGCAACAATGGGAGGTACTCCCGCTTTAAACCGCTGCTTCAAGATGTGACATTTTTAACGACAAGATGTAAAGTGCAACGCGACGTTTTCTAAGTGTGAATATGTCACTCACACATATTTGCATGTGAAAGGGATTGCGTGCACATGCAGGTAGATTTGTTATTGCAAATATGCGTGAGAACAAATTCAGTTGAACTGTGAAGAGAAGTGAGAGCCTGGCCGGCCGCCCTTTCCTGGACGTCATTTGTCTTTTTTTAAAGGCGTTTTCATGTTGGAGTTTGGAGCGAGGACTTTTCATGAATGGACTTAACATGGAGGTAAAACTTGCATCAGATGCGCTCCAATATCCATTCTATTGTTCCGATTCACATGACCTGAAATCAGGTCATCATGCCTTCTGTGCACTTTTACACTTTCTCAACATTACCTGTACTGCATGTATGTGCAAACTCTGACCATTTTCCCATTTGTATTCAGATAGTGAAGGTGTGGAGCGAGGATGGAGCCGGCAAAGTGGTGGAGATCCCAGCGGACATGACAGCAAAAGACGTATGCCAGCTCCTGGTCTACAAGAGTCACTGCCTGGACGATAACGCCTGGACGCTGGTGGAGCACCACCCTGTCCTTGGCCTTGGTAAGGATCTATGTGTATGTAGAGGATAACTGGTCGTCTATAATCATGTGATTCATGGAAGGAATAGAAATGATTCTTCTAAGGGCATCTGTGTTTGTGCAGTGGTTGCACTGACCTAGTGCTGTATGTAAGCTGGTTAAACAGCAGTACAAATCTAATCAGAAGCCTTTCATTGTGTACATTTTTGCAGTTTTTCCATGGCGCAGACTTTGATACTAACTTATCATAGATCTCAAAGCTTCATAAGGTTACCTGAGAGTGTGAAAAGGGCATTTTGCAAGTTTAAAAGTAGGTGAAATGAGTTCTTAGCCTCTGTATGTCTCTGTACGTCTACAATGGAGGGTTTTTAGAGGTATCTCTTCATCGCAGGTGCGTTTCAGTCTTCCAGTTGTGTGTTGTGAGTCTTTATTTCCTTTTGTGTGTCTTTGCATGGGTGTGGATACTCTCTTGTGTGTGCCCTCTGTGTATGTTCACTTGGGCATGGCACAAGTGCTTGTATGCCTTCTATACAGCTCAGGAAGGGGAGTGTGGAAGCCGTAGGATTAAGCCTTTTCCATGTTCTGCTTGCGTGCTCGTTCCCTGCCAGAGTTCGTCTGGAGGAAAAAGTAAGAGTAATGCTCTGCTCCTTCACCTTATCTGTGCAAAGATTAATTAATTTATTTATTTCTCCCTCTCTCTCTCTGGGTCTGCCTTTGTCCTCGGTGAGGTTTTCCTACGCCCAAGTCTTATTTTTAGAGTCAAAGGATTGCTTTGTGCTTTGCTGCTTGATCTGCGATTCTGAAAAAAAAAAAGAAAAAAAAAAAAAAAAAAGTGCACTGTAGAGATGGAATGTGAGGTGAGGAGAGGAAGGGAGAGAAAGAGCGAGAGATGAAGGGAGAGAGACAGAGAGGGGGAGAGAGGGAAAGATTGGGGGGAAGGGTGGAGAGGCCTGGACTAAAGCGTCATACCAGAGCCACAAGGAACCAATCACGGCTCTCCGTTGGACGAGCCCCTAGCCTTCCTAACCAATCAATCTTTTCTTAACCCTCTACAGGAAATTCCCCAGCTTGCAGCCAGCGTGCACACATTCACCTACACACCCATACACACTCTGTCACACACACACATAGCTCATACTTATAAAGAACTCACACATTTCCACCCTGTAACTGCAGCCAGAACATTTTTCTCTGCAAGAGAAGTCCTCACAGTTTAGCCGGAATATTCCCGTGTGTGGGTTTGTGTGTGTGCTGTTTGATAAAACATGAACGATAAAGTCATGTGAGAGAGAATCAGAGCTACAGCCTGTGTGCTAGCATTTCACGTGAGTAAGAGAAGATATTTCTTTATTAGTCCCACAAGGTAACCATCCAAGCTGAGTTTGAACATCCTGCCACTATCAATTTCTAATCTGTTTCACTCTGAGATCACATGACTTCAGCTTCAAAGAAGAGGAGAGTCTCTCTCACACACACACACACACACACCCACCCACACACACACCCAAATGTATACCAGTGATGCACAGCGAGCAGGTCAGCCTCTGTGTGAGCTCTTAATGTGTGGTTTTGTGTTTGACTGTGGCTTGTACTTTACTTATGGCCGTGCCACTCAGCAATCAGCCTGAATACATGACATCATCTTCCTGCATTCCCCCCAACGCCGCGACTAGCTCGTCCTCTTCCTCCTCCTTCATCTCTCAGCACTTCTTCACCTTTACCTCATCCTCTCCTGCTTCTCCCCTCACAGCCCCTCCTCACTTAACCTCTCACTCCTTCAGCAGCAGTCCTTGCTGTGTCATTCTCGTAGGGCTGTCAAAAGATAACCATTTTAATCATGATTATCCTAGGATTTCTGTAGTTAATCATGATTTATCACATTCTTTTTATGGCATTTTAAAAGCCCACTATTTTGCATTTAGAACTATTTTAGTATCATTTTGGGTTTTTCTACATACTTAACCCTAAAAACCTACAGGATCGCCGGCGCTCCATTTGCATATCGATTTTTAACCTTGGGTAGAATTGTAACCAAATGAGATAGAGCAATAATTCTTTTTGCATATAAAACCAAAGGAGTAACACTAACATATCACACATTCAATGTGTTCCTGAGTACCACTTCCCTCTAGAAATATCCTTCCTTCTTTTGCAGAAATGTAGTATAAAGAGCACACATCAAAAACAACATAATATGATATAATCCTGGATATAATTGTGTTGTTTTCTTGCAGGCTATAAGTCACACTTGTGATTGTTTCAACATGGTCTTCCACAAACATACATAGGCTCAACAGTATCTGGCACACTTAGAGATTTGATTGCACTACTGTAAATAGTTATTTTTTTAAAAAGATGCTGTCTTTTTGCACATTGAGCACAAATTAATTTTATTTTTATTTCTGCGACAGTTCATAAAGATGAGTGTATTTCAAAAATGACGTTATGAACACACTCAAAATCATTTTTTTGTGGTTTGAAATGATCTTCTGCAAATTTTTCACAATCACAATTTTGAGGGATACAGCTATGATGTCTCTGTGTTAATTAAAATGTGTTTTTTTTTTTTTTGCTCTTTTGAGCAATTTAATTTTTACTATAGACTTAATCACATCCATATAAAAATTTGGGTTCTAAGGGTTGTTGGCACTACAGCGTGTAAAAATGTAAAGATATGCTCTGGCGGACTTGTTGTATGACAGGTCATAAAGGGTTAAACTAAGTGTAATGGACTTCCTGTTTGGACACAGAGCTGCTTTTATAGGTAGCTTGGAGATTTAACTGTAACTTAACCGTGGAAGAAGGAACTTGTTATGGATTGAAAACAAAAGAAAGTGAAAAGTAAAAAGGTAAATGTTTAATAACAGGCTACAGATGACTTTTGACATGTCCACTAAGGCAGTGGTTCTCAACATGGGCGTCACGAGACACTGAGAAGGGGTCTCAGATGCCTTTAGAAAACTAAGAACTAGGGGTGCACCGATCGATCAGCTAAGATTGGAATCGGCGCCGATTTCCTTAATTTGGGGGGATCGGTGATCAGCTGATACTTGGATAAGATTGGTGGATAAGGTCGGTTTCATATATGCCTCTACCTACTAAGATGTGAAAAATGAAAGACTAATGGAACTGATATAATTTAGTAGTTTGGGCAGCAATGCTCTAAACTTTTCATTTATATTTGAGAGAACTACCTCATGTGCAGTTAAAACAACAAGTTTGTATTGTTTCACTGGTATTGTTCAATGTTTTTCAATAAAATAAGATTGGAACATTGAAGGTGTATGCTGTCAGTCATAAAAAAAAATAGGTATCGGCCAAAATCGGAATCGGCAGGTCAGGCTTTTTAAAGATCGGTGATCGGTGATTGGCCAGAAAATTGCAATCAGTGCACCCCTATTAAGAACATTTTTACATTTTCCACTTTGCACTTTAATATTTACACTTTAAATTCATTTTTGCCACTTAAAAACCGTATTTGTGACTGTCAAACCCATTCTACCACTTTTTTCTGCCTGTTTTTGCCCCCTTTAAACCAGTCTGTGTCACTTAAGCTTAATGTCGCCTCTGTTGATCCATTATTGCCACTATTAACCATTTATTTATGCCCATTTTAAATAGATTTCACTATTTGTTATGCCCATTTCTTCCAGTTTAACCCATTCATCCATCCATTTTCTATACCGCTTATTCTGTTCCGGGTCGCGGGGGGCTGGAGCCTATGCCAGCTGTCATCGGGCGGGGGGGGGGGGTACACCCTGATTGGTCGCCAGTCAATCGCATGGTTGACATATAGAGACAGACAACCAGGCACACTCACATTCACACCTACAGGCAATTTAGAGTCATCAGTTAACCTAATGAGCATGTTTTTGGTGGTGGGAGGATGCCGGAGTACCCGGAGAGAACTCACGTGTGCTTGGGGAGAACATGCAAACTCTGCACAGAAAGGCCCTGGTCGGGAAGCGAACCAGCGATCTCTTCCTGTTAGGCAACAGTGCTAACCCCTGTGCCGCCGTGCCACCCGGTTGAACCCATTTCTGCAAATTTATGCCTGTTATTTGCCTCACTTAACCCATTTTTGCCAGTTTAAACTTACTTTCCTCCCATTTTCCACCTACTTTGCCACTGTAAACCCATTTCGGCCACTTTGTTAACCCCCTTTTACCACCTTTTATTCCCTTTTTTTGCCACTTTAACTCATTGCTTTCATTTTTCCTCTTTTCTAAATTTTTTTAACCATTTGAACCCATATCTGCTACTTTTAAATCCCATCCCACCACCTTCTTATCCAGTTTTTGCCATTTTTAACCCATTTTATTTCTGTTCTCAAAAAAAGGGATTTACATTTTTAAGAATGCTATTAACTACGGCACAAAAGAATAAAAAAATATTTTTTCTATTTGATAAGAGTTTTTATTATTCTGGTTGAATATAAAATATGGATATCACAGCTTAACTTTACAATAGACCATGGTTTTGCTGACCTCCATGGTCCCAGTTTGGCTGGGCCCTGGAAAGCTCTCCCATTTATCCTGCCTTATGGGTGGCCTTGTCTGCACATGACTGTAGAATGTTCAAGGCTGTGTTCACCCACCTTCAGCCACCTCTGGCACCTTTATTTTGGGGGTCACAAGCTGAGAAAGTTGAGAACCCTTGCACTAACAAACAGTAGCTTAAAGGAGATGTGGAAGTGGCTGAAAGGACAAG
The DNA here is from genome assembly GCF_018320785.1 of Cheilinus undulatus. Classification (NCBI taxonomy): domain Eukaryota; kingdom Metazoa; phylum Chordata; class Actinopteri; order Labriformes; family Labridae; genus Cheilinus; species Cheilinus undulatus. Next base: position 45,861,723 of record NC_054880.1, read on the forward strand.
TGAACATGCGAATATCACGGTTAAATTAATTAATTAATGAATGCATTTTTGGATCTGAGTTAATGACAATTGCTGCAGTTAAGCTTGACGTCCCTAACAACTGAGGATAATTAGTGATGTAGCAGTAAATTCTAATAATGGGTTATATTTTACACCCAGTTGGCGAATCTTAAAAACACCATTGCAGTGCACAGCACCATCCAAATGTAATCCTCATCCAGCGGTTTGCAGGGAGGGCGTCCACTTCTAACTATCATAAATAAACCTAACACAGTTAACCTATTGGCACCATAAAAGATTACGAGATGAAGACTCATTTTCACAAGACAAGCAACAATTTCCTTTAAATCCAGTTTCTAAATAATATTTTCATTCCAGTAAATGACAGTAAAATAAAAACTGTGCTTGAATATTTTATGGCGTTTTTTCTCCTGCGGTGAGAGGGCAGTTTACAAAACCGATTACAGTGAACTGTAACAGTGAAGTGAAGGTCCTTTGCTGACAAGGGCATCTCAGAGAGTACGCCCTCAGTGTTAAAAGAGGAAGAAAGGGACAGGAAAACATGCTTATTCTGCAGCATAAGGAGCAGTAAAAAGAGGAGTTTCTTGAAATGTGTAATCTGAATGTTAGTAAAAATTTTCAAACCAGCAGCTGCACAGTGGTGCAGTGGTCACCACCATAGGAAGGTTCCTGGATTGATCCCCTCGGGACAGGGTCTTTCTGTGCAGATTTACTCTTGAATGTGTGGGTTCACTGCGGGTACTCCGGCCTCCTCCAAATCCAAAAAAGCTTTTAATGTTAATGGATGACTCTAGATTGGCCATTAGCATGAGTGTAGCTGCTTGTTTGTCTCTGTATGCCTGCCCTGAGTATAACTAGTCAACAGTCCAGGAGTTACCCACCTTACTTGCCAGGGATAGTTGGTATCACCTCCAGGGGTCAGCCTTCCCGTGCAACCTCCTCAGATATGAGTAGATAGATGATAGGAATTCACTTCCTGAATAAGTCTGGATGCCAAAATGTGTTGAGCTGTATGTTTCAAATCATGCTCTGTATAAAGAACATGCCAGTTTGATAAATATGTTTAAAAATATGTTTAAAATGTGTTTACCTTTGGGGAAATGTGAACACGGTTTTAGTGACTGAGATGATCTTTTCTTGTCCTCGTACAGAGAGATGTCTGGAGGATCACGAGCTGGTTGTTCAGGTTCAAGCCTCCATGAGCAGCGACAGTAAATTCCTCTTCAGGAAGAACTACGCCAAATATGAATTCTTCAGGAACCCCCTGGTGAGCCTCCTGCACCCCCAAGAACTAATTTCTGTGACTTCTTCAGTGAGCACTCAGACAGCTGGGATTCTGTTTCCAGCTTTGATCATTTTAGGATAGAGTTTCTGATAGCTGAAATCTCATGCTTACATCCAGAACCTTTGACATTTGAGTTTTTCATTCAAAATACACCTGGCAAACTGTTTTTCCAACTTAATATTTTCTTCGAGAGGATTGTAAACCCCTCTGTTACGCTGAAGTTTTTCTGTAAAGTCATGCTGGCATGTTAGTGGGGCCCAGTTTGTCAGAATGATCTACTGATTTGATCGTTTATGCCATCCCATCAGAGAATCATGTTTACACTCTACATTACAGCTAACCTCCTTAGAATGGGAACATTTGCTGTTCAACTCTCATCAAGCAGAGAAAAATGGAAATTTCATCAGTGTTTTAACAGTTAAATCAAGTATTATGACATCAAATATTCTCCTTAATCAGAAGACATCAATCTTTGAGAGAGGACTACACTAACCTGTTTAGTGTTCTCCTCTGCAGCTAAGCTAAGAGCTCTGTGGGGCTGTGTTTAGTCTAAGCAGGTGATGCCTGCTATCACGCTAAAAGTAGCAATGCTAACGTACTGAAAATAGCAATGCTAACAAGCTTAAAGTAGCAATGCTAACGTGCTGAAAGTAGCAATGCTAACATGCTGAAAGAAGCTATGCTTACATGCTGAAAGTAGCGATGCTAACATGCTGTAAGCAGAGATGCTAACATGCTGAAAGAAGCTATGCTAACATGCTGAAAGAAGCTATGCTAACATGCTGAAAGAAGCTATGCTTACATGCTGAAAGTAGCGATGCTAACATGCTGTAAGCAGAGATGCTAACATGCTGAAAGAAGCTATGCTAACATGCTGAAAGTAGCGATGCTAACATGCTGTAAGCAGAGATGCTAACATGCTGAAAGAAGCTATGCTAACATGCTGAAAGAAGCTATGCTAACATGCTGAAAGAAGCTATGCTAACATGCTGAAAGTAGCGATGCTAACGTGCTGTAAGCAGCGATGCTAACATGCTGAAATAAGCTATGCTAACATGCTGAAAGAAGCTATGCTAACATGCTGAAAGAAGCTATGCTAACGTGCTGTAAGCAGCGATGCTAACATGCTGAAAGAAGCTATGCTAACACGCTGAAAGTAGCGATGCTAACGTGCTGTAAGCAGCGATGCTAACATGCTGAAATAAGCTATGCTAACATGCTGAAAGTAGCAGTGCTAACATCCTGATGTTTATCAGATATTACAGTTTACTTTGTGCAGCATCTGTTTTTATGCTAACATCTAATAGCACTGATCCTACATTAGCAGCTGAAGCTGACAGGAATGACAGACGTTTATGACATATTTCTGGTGATAGGCTGGGTTGAGCTGGAGTCAACCACATAGAAGCAGTGAATATGATGCTATAACGCTAGCACTGTGAGAAACTTTTAGTGTCATACCTCGATCTGTTAAATCTAGTTCCATAGTTTTGTTGTGCTGTTTAGTTCTTTAGATTGTTTAGCTTTTTATAAGATTAACAAATGGGCATTCATTTCTGGATGAAAAGCCCAGCGTTGTTGTGTATCAGTCTAACTTCCTTAAGCAACGACCTCTTTGTGTTGTCTCAAAAATATCTGTCTGGTTTGCTACTTTCTCCTTTTGCTGGTGATTTAGAAGACTCTCCTCTCCTTTCACTCTCCTTTTTAGCTCCCTGTAAGTCTCTTTGAGTGTGAGCAAGAATATCGTATGCAAAGCTGGTCGTCATTTTCAGACCTGCATTTGACAACCAGCATGTCAGCGTCAGCGTTGTTTGCATGTAGAGTTTTGAGCTGATGTGGACTCAGCGTGAGGCTCTGATGTTACGTGCTGGCCGGATATACCATGACATTTTTGCTGTGGTGATTTAGGTGTGTGTCAGAGCCAGCAGGTGACCTCAGCTCTGTGGTAATGAGCACAGTAAAACACCAAAGTGCTGGCCACGGCCTGTCAATCAAGCTAAGAGTAGCACTGCTTGCTAAAGGGGATTACATCAGCGGGTGAGATCATACTGCATCTACTCCGAGGCTAGAGTGCTCTCTCTCTCTCTCTCTCTCTCTCTCTCTCTCTCTCTCTCTCTCTCTCTCACCCCCACCATCCTGCCTCTGAGCTCTTGTGCTCATCAGACACACTCACACACACATGCATGCACAGAACGTGAGCCGTATTCTGCAGAAAGAAACACGACCCCTCTCTGAGCTTGCATATGCACTAAGTGCTTTCTAGTGCCTGTCTCTCTCTCTCTCTCTCTCTCTCTCTCTCTCTCTCAGTCCGTTTTTCTCTGTGTTTTTTCTATCCAGAACTTCTTTCCTGAGCAGATGGTGGCTTGGTGTCAGGAGTCTGATGGCTCAATCCCTCAGTCACAGCTCTTACAGGTAACCTAAAGTAACCATCCTAATAAAGGAGAATACTTTTAATCTTGATCATACAGTCCAAATTCATTTTAGAAACATATATCCCCAAGTGTTTTACTGCTGACCTCCAGGGAAATAGAAACATTAGTACAAAGTTGTCAGAATTTGGCTGCAGACACATAAACATTTGTGAGATGTACATCCAGTTCCTTTGCTCAGAGTTTGTGAGAGAGATACTGCATGTTTGCTTTTTCAGAACTTTCTGAACTCCAGCAGCTGTCCAGAGATTCAGGGCTATCTCTACTTGAAGGAGCCGGGACGCAAGTCTTGGAAGAAACTTTACATGTTCCTGCGTCGCTCTGGACTCTACTACTCCACTAAAGGAACATCCAAGGTCACCATACTGATTACTCAATCTTTAGACTGTATGTAGGTCACCAGTGAACTTTGTGTGTTGAATAGTTTGGAGGGTTTTTCTGCACACTTTCAGAATATTTTGCTTTTTGTAACATTTCTTTGCTGCATGATAGTTTGAAAAAGTCATCTTTGAAAACCTTGCTTTATAAATCTGATCTCAGATATGTTTTTAAACATCAGATATCATTCTTAAAAAAAAAAAAAAAAATTTGTTTTCATGTTGCATCAGCGAAAGCCATTTTGGTATAAACGAACATAGAACAGATGAGGACAGGGACACATAGTACCCATAAACACAGCCAGACACACAGAACTGATGATAAAAAAGTGTCTGAATTTGTGTTAATACCATTTCCTCCAATATTTTCTTGTTTTGAATGTGTAAAGGTCATTCTCTCTGCACTGCAGAAAAGTCTATAATGTTTGTAAGAAGTTTCACAGACGGAGGATTCTAATAAAGCCAGCATTTGCAACCATGAATATCTTAAAGATATGCATCTATTTTACTGAGCAAATAAGAAATTAAATGGTGTTCAGATACAGACAAGACCAAAAAGCATGAAGATAGTCTGCAGACCCCCCACACCCCTCCAGCGAGAGAACTGTGTGCTCTGATTTCTGATTTGGGGTTTATTTTTCCCCATTTTAACACCATTACTCTCCTACAATTGAACAGGAGCCTCGACACCTGCAGCTGCTGTCGGATCTGGAAGACAGTAACATCTTCACCATCATCACAGGAAGAAAACTCCACAATGCTCCGATGGACTTTCAGTTCTGCATCAAGGTAATTCACGAGAGAGCACTGCAAATTTCAAGTATTTTCTGCTGATAATCGATCCAAACCAATAATTAAATCTGCAGGATTAAGTTTAGCTGATTCTGATTTTTAATGGTTAAAGGAAGTATTACAAGATCTATTTTTAAACATCATTGTAAAAGATGCTCCTGCTTCCTTCCAGCATATCCTCAGTCTTTTGCGTGTGCGTGGATATTGGCGTGTGTCTGTGAGTGTGTGAGCGTGTATCTCAGACCTGAGGGTTAAAAGTGTCCTGCAGGGTTTCATACACATACTCAGCACTGTGTGTCCCCCTCCAGGAGTTATCTGTGGTGGGTCACCTGCTGATCTGGGATAAGCCCAGCAGGATAAGCCAGGATGGTACAGGGAATCTGGCCTGACTAACCACCTCACCTCTCTCTAACGCTCACATACACACATGGACACACAACCACCGGTGTGTCAGATGCTGTCAGCGGGGGTGACAGTGCAGGATTTGGTAAAGGATTTTACTTGGCTAAAGGGGTGGCTGGATTGTTGCTATGGAGACATGAATTAATTTATCAGTGGGGTTGCATTTAAGGAGCCATTCGTCCTTGTTACTGATGGAGGGAAAGGAGAAAGTCTGTGCTGTGGCGCTGATAAAGCCGTACCTTTGGGACTACAGGAGGATATGTTATTTCTTTACAGAGACTGCTGTCAAAGACATTCTCATCTTAACGTTCCTCATTATTTACATATTCTCTTTCATGCATTTTAACTTTTAACAAAGACCAAACCTTTCAAGGATGCAATTTGACCGTTATGTCATTTAACTGAATTGGAATGATTATTCTGAATCTGCAGATGCTTGATGTCTGTAGCATTGATTTAATGAAGTCTGGTGGTCTGCCATTATACCCGGGTACAGTAAACCCTTTGGCCCTTAAAGATTAGAACCGTCGTCCTCAGCTGGTCCAGTCATAGAACCCACCACAGCCTCCGTAACGGGAAACTGCGACCCAGATTTCCAGAATGTTTAATGAAAATCATGCAGTTAGGACCTCAGATGAAATAAAACATGTGACCAAACAAAGAGATGAAACTTACAGTCGTTTTGTCCAAAGAATTTAAGACATTTCATAGGAAAACCAACTTTCTTGTAGACATTCCCATCTAAGGTAAGGACAACTAAGGCTGTCCGCACACTACAGGATTTTAAGCCCAATTCAAGGCCAGATTTGTCTCCCTGACTATAGTGGGGGTATCTCAAGTGGAGGGAAATGTTTGTTCGTCTGAATGATCCTCAAGTGTTTGGTGTCCAAACGCGTTTGATATTTACAATACTAGGTCCTAATGCCTTCATCATAATACCCTCAACAATCAGTGAGAGCGAGCAGATCAGGTAGCATCACCAGACGAATGAACCTCCACGACTGTACTTTAATTTCACCTCTGTGGTCTCCTGCATTTTTAGATCATTTAAGATTTGAAATTGTCTAGTACTCGGCCAGCCTTTAGGCCGGCTCAGACTACACGAATTCAACCAGGTTTTGGGCTGACTGCAATGTTGCTAACCTGACACGCCAGATGGATTGTTTTACACATCCATCTGGTAAGCGTTTGGGAAAAGGCAGACTTTGAAAAAAGACTTGGAGGGTGATTGGATGGACATTCTGTCTGTCACATCTTTACGGGCCAATCAGAACAACTAAACACGTGACGTAGCCGCTACCGAGGAGTAAACTCAATAGAGAGCAGCATAACGCGAACCATGGCGACTGTGGACATGTCAGTACTCGATTTTTGTTGTTTTTGAAATGAAAACAACTCACTGCTGTTCTTTGTTCTTCTTTTAACGAAGAAATGTTATCAACTTCTGATAAAGCTGGCACTTTAGCAGCATCCAAGCTAATCTCTTCCACCATAACAGCACAGGCCTCTTGTTTCTGCTGTGCCTGAAAGTACTGCCCCTTGACGCTGTTTGGTCCTGTCACTTTCTAACTGGGCCCAAACTGTTCAGACTGGAGCTTTGCAAGATGGATTCACCAGTGAGAAACACAGAAATGGGCGTATCTGTCTGCTTTGCAAGGTTACAACGTTGCAGCTCATCGTGAAACCTCGGGCCAGATTTAGAGCGTCCGGAACGACAAACTGTCTGGTAGCGGGACATAATTAACAACACGTCCAAGACGCTGCAACCACAATTCAACAAGACTAGCATATCAGAAATGTTCTTACATGGTCGTCTAGTTTGACACTCTGACCTGATGTAAATGATGTGAATCCTGACGTTTACCAACAAGAGAGCATTTGCTCCTTATCTTTGCATCATCATTTTAAAGTCCCTTCTTTTTCTCCCTCCGAGGAACTATTTTATTTTACTTCATTAATGCTATCACATGCATACCTTAAGTCCTAGCCCCATATAGTCCTCCTCTCCAGACATCCACCATTGTTATCCATGCTTGTTTCTGTGAACTGGTGTTGTCAGCATACGATGAGCGGTTGGGATCACTCTTGTTGTGTGGCCAGGCTGTCGGCCAAGACAGGGCAGGATTTTAGTCGCACAGTCTGACGTGGTGCCATCATCAGTGACCAAAAAATCATGTAGTCTGAGCCGGCCTGTGGTTTCAAGAAAACAACAAGAATTTACTCCCTGTCCAGCAAACCAGAGTAAAACACAGCATATCTACATGTCTGCCTATAGGACTTTTTTTTCCAGGAACCAGTTTGCACCCACTGAAAACTTCCCAGTAGCCCACTTTTGGGTCCTGACCCACCAGTTGAGAACCACTCGATTAGAGAAAAGAAAGAAATAGAGAAAGGGAGGGAGAGAAAAAGGGCTTTCCTAAAAGCATACCTGAAAGCTTGGATCTCAAAGCCTAAAATAAAAAGACCTTCTCAACAATAGCAGGAGTTTAGGCATGATTTAGTCTCTGTGGTACCTATCAGACCAAAATGAGAGGTGACGTTATTGTTGGAACACTTTGGTGAGCGTCACTGAGAGGGATTGATTAATCAGGTCTAATCATATTAAAGAGTCTGCTGTCAACTTGGCAATAGTGCTTTTGAATGCAATGCAACAATTTTGAGAAATAAAGCACTCCTTTTCACAGTTCAGAGACTAAATTTGTGAAATATTTAAATGCATGCTTTTGATTTAGCACACTCCCTTAATCTGATCTGTTTAGTCAAATCTTTGTTGGTTTTGATCCACATGTTTATGAATTTGTGTAGTTTATTGCACATTTGTAGTTTCCACTATGTTATGCTCTACTGCAGTGCTATTCTAATAGATTTTCTGCAGGTTTTAGAATCCTTACAGAGCTTTAACAGTGATTTAAAACCAAAGTAATGCTTTGTGCTTAGAGCTGAAGAGTAGATGTGATGTCCCACTGACCAGTCTGAAATAATCAGGGGTGTGTAGACTCTGTTGCCTTGACCTCATGTCCCAGAAGAGGATTTTCATGTTCAAGTTAAGGATGTGGATCTCATTAATTAAATGTTCTGCTGTGTCTGCTTTATGCTTGTCAGCCCAGTAAAGTGACGAGCGACTGTAAGGAGCTAAAGATGCTGTGTGCTGAGGACGAACAGAGCAGGACCTGCTGGATGACGGCCTTCAGACTGCTCAAAGTACGTCCCTCACTTTCATACGTTGTTCACATGGACTTGTTTGGCAGCGTTGTTAAATATTCCATCTCTTGTTTTCTCACAGTATGGGATCGTACTGTATCAGAGCTACAACGTTCCCCAGCAGAGAAAGTCTAATCTCCCGCCTTTCACAGCACCTGTGGTGAGGATCTGCTCTCTGACATCATCTTCTTACAACCCTGCTCTAATACCCCCTCTCAGCCCAGACCAATCCACATTGATCCATTAATTAGCTGATGGTTAATTGAAAACCAGTTCACTTTGTGGCCACCTTGTGCCTTCTTAAGAGAAAACACGCAACCCTGGGCTAGATTACCTTTTCCATTTTGCATAAGACGGATTTGCAGACATGACTTTCTGCTGAAACGATCGCAGCGCTGTTGACTTTTGTTAATGAGGTAAGAGTAGTGCTGTGTGGTGGAAGGTGTTTGGTCCAGATTCAGGTCACACCGGTCCGTGAAACAAACAGCAGTCTATGACAAAAGTACATCCCACAAGTTACAAGAAGGAACATTTATATAAGGCATGCCGTGTGTGCAATCTTAGAGGGAGGCATGCACCTGACCCTTTTCAATATTGAGCTACATTTAAGCTTTAATTGTTTAAAAAGATAACAAGTTTAAGTATATGTTTGTGAATTATTGTGTTAAGATTAACTGATTATTGATTTATATACTTGTTTTTTTTTTATTTTTATTCAGAAAAGTATGTTTTTCTTTTTTATAAATTATAAAATACTGTCTTTTCAGAGAGAGAGCCTGAAGCAAAGCTTAATTTTCATGAATTTGTATATGTGTATTTATAATTGTAATATAAAGGTAGAGCAAAGGCTGATGGGTAGATGGGGTTAAATTCCCTTTAGGTGTGCTAAAGAGGCCACAGAGCAGTGACACTCAACGTGAGGCTCTGGAGCCACATGTGGCTCTTCTGTTATAAATTGTGGCTCTTTTATGTCTAAATTTGAAATATTATTCCCCCAGGAAACCTTTGAAAGGGAAATTTTGACCTCATAAATTATCCACTGCAAGTCACATTAATCAGTTTGTTGCAACACTTCTACAGTAGGCTTTACTACTATTTTTTGCCTGTCTCCATTGCCCTTACTTGCAATTTTTGCTGCTTTAAATCAATTTTTGCTGCTTTAGCTGATTTTTGCCTCTTCTTTTTGCCACTTTCTGTCATTATTCGCCACTTTAATCTCATTTTTGCCATTTTCATCTCTTTTTGCCTCTTTTATCCTACTTTTTGCAATTTATATTTTCCCCCTTTTTCCCATTTAAGCTGACTCTTGCCATTAAATGTCACTTTTTCCCATTTTTGCCCATTTTTCCCACCTTTTTGCTGCTTTTTGCCCATTTTAAGCACTTTTCGATCATTTTTTTGCCACCTTATTTGCCACTTTATGACCTTTTTTGCCACCTTTAACACATTTTTTGTCACTTCTCACCCATTTCTGCCCCTTTTCGCTCCATTTTTGTGACTTTCCACTTAGTTTTTGCCATTTTATGCCTATTCTACCTTGGTCACCCATTTTAGCCACATTTTTTCTGCTTTTCAACTTTTTTTTTTTTTTTTTTTTTTTTACTAGTTTTAAATTATTTTATTGCCACTTTAACCCATGTTTTTAAACACTGTTCACCACTTTGATTGTTCTTCAACAACTGGGACAGTGGCTCTTAACTGGAGCAGGGGGGTTGGGTAACACTTAGATGCCTCAAAAAAAACTACAAATATTTTTTTAATCACAAATTTGCCACTTTACACCAATTTTTGCCATATTTTAGCACATTTTTGTCTCTTAAAACCCATTTTGTTCATTTTAGACCCTTTCCACAACTCTGTTTCTGCCACTTCTGAAAATTCTTGCCACTTTCTGCTTTTTGTCACCTCTGTTAACCCATTATTGCCGAACTTAAGGGGATATTTCAGGGTTTTTGAAGTTGGGTAGTATGAGGTGCTTGGCTATAGTAGTGGCGTTAGCCTCCAGTGATTTCTGTGAAAGTTGATCCTGTGGTTATTACGAGCTCAGAGAGATCCACGGCATAATAGTTGTAGATGGGAATGTTTTACCGTCGTTTAATTGACCCCTATTTTAAATACTGGACAGACTGAAGCAAACGAGTGTCATCTGAGCAGGAGAGGCAGCAGAGACTTGGGCATTTGTAGAGTGACTGAAGTGGGTCTGTGTGCAGACAGGATTTGTCATGCCCCAGTGAGTGTGTCTGGCTTGTTTGACCTCTCACCCTTGTCTACCCCCCTCCCCCACCCTCGTACACCCCCCTCCCCCTACTCTCGACCCACTACCGCCCTCCATCTATCATCCTGCCCCGTCACGTCACAACAGAGGAGCGTATCTGAAAACTCCCTGGTCGCCATGGACTTTTCCGGAAGGACTGGCCGCGTCATCGACAACCCTGTGGAGGCCCAGAGTGCTGCCGTTGAGGAGGGGCAGACATGGAGGGTAAGAACATGGATCCAGTTTAAACTTTAAGATAGATAAATCTTCAGGAAGGAGTCCAAATATGAGCAGATAGAAGTCTGGAGTTTACTAGAATCATCACAAAATAGCTTTAGCTTTCTGTCAGATTATTATACTTCATGTACTGTGACTTTCCTGGCCAGTCTATTTATCTGCCTCATTTATCAAAGATCCAATGAGGCCAAAGCAGTTGTTGAAAACTGCGATAGTTTGTAACTACTGAAAAGCGTCAACTCTCAGTGCTCCACTTAAAATAACATTTCCTTGTGTTTTAGTTTTATTGTGTTTCCCTGTATCTGAGGCTGGGTTTGAAGGACTCTTTTGCTAAATGTTGCTCATGTTTCCTTTCCTTCACATAGAAACGGAGCCAGCGTATGAATGTCCTGGGCAGTCCCAGCCCGCTGCACCCATCATCTCTGAGCACAGGTATGATATCTTAACCTCTTATAAAATACAGCCCTCACTAGGCAGGACAGAATTGTATATGCAGTATTTTCTCGTCAAAGGCAGCTGGAATGAAGAGGTACGTTTAAGCCCCAAAGAAAAGAGTAACGCTTCAATTGCAACAAACATGAGCGGCTGTTTAAAATTTCTTTTGGTTACATAGAGTTAGTAAAATTACTGAGCCATCAAAAGGAGTCAAAAATCTCTCAGCTGGGAAGGTTCAAAACCCCAGCTCCTGCAAGACACTGAATGCAAAATGACTTCCTGTAAAGGGAATAGTACTGTTGGGCACTTTCAGTAACAGCCTCTGCCTTCAGTCTCGAGGTAATCTGTTACTTTAAGGCTGTTAACATCCATGCATGCTTGACATGAATATGTGGACATTTGCAGAATTGGATATGCACATTATTAAACCAGCTCCTTGAGTAAGAGCAGCATAATACCATATAATGTGGTCTATTCAAACCAAAGACATACATTTTCAGAACACTAAACATTATGTACACATTGCCATGTGAAACCCAAACATACCGCCTGAATATAGAGCTATTATCTGCAAATGTATAAATAGTTTTGCAAATGTGTGCACAAATCCACAAATGTCTGAACAGAGCTGCAGATGCAGCAAATGAAGATTTGCAAATCTGTAAGAGATTGATCTTATTGCTAACATCCCACGGCTCATACAGCGTTGTTTTGGTGATTTTCTGTTCTGGAAAATTGGAGCACAATGAAACCCTGTCTAGTACAGATGGTAATTTAACCACCACTGTGATACAATTCTGGAGGAAATAAGTCATTATTTTCTTCACTCTTTCTATGAAAATATGAACAATAACAGTATAAAACAGCAATATATCTCCTTTCATGTTGACATTATATAGAGCTTTACTAGGTCTAACCCGCTGCCTTCCTGTGATGCTATGCGATGAGGAAGGCAGCCTTGCCTGTGAGCCTGCCCTAAGAGGCCAACAAAACCCAGTGCTTGAATTTATGGAGCTGAGTGCACATTTGCAGATCAGTTTTCTGAACCACAATAGACTAAGTTGACAATTACAGATTGTTCTTCACATGTGCAGATTAGTGCACACATTTATGGACCTTTGAAATCTTTTTACAGATTTGCAGATCCGTGCAAGCATTTACTGTTTTGTGCACACATTTGCAGATCTGTGCACGCATTTACTGATTTGTGCACACATTTGCAGATTTGTGCACACATTTGCAGATTTGTGCACACATTTGCGGATTTGTGCACACATTTGCAGATTTGTGCACACATTTGCGGATTTGTGCACACATTTGCAGATTTGTGCACATATTTGTGGATTTGTGCACACATTTGCAGATTTGGGCACACATTTGCAGATTTGTGCACACATTTGCGGATTTGTGCACACATTTTTGAATGTGTGTATGCATATTTGTGGATTTGTGCACACATATGTGGATGTGTGTACGTATATTTGTGGATTTGTGCACACATTTGTGGATGTGTGTATGCATATTTGTGGATTTGTGCACACATTTGTGGATGTGTGTATGAATATTTGTGGATTTGTGCACACATTTGTGGATGTGTGTATGAATATTTGTGGATTTGTGCACACATTTGTGGATGTGTGTACACATATTTTTGGATTTGTGCACACATTTGATAATCTATGCATTTGCATATTTGTGCACACATTTGCAGATTTGTGCACACATTTGCAGATTTGTGCACACATTTGCAGATTTGTGCACACATTTGTGGATTTGTGCACACATCTGCATATTTGTGCACACATTTGCAGATCTGTGCACACATTTGTGGATTTGTGCACACATTTCAGAATCCACCTATGCATTTCCAGATTTGTGTACAGATCTCTGTACGCATTTACGAATAGTTCTGCAACATTAATAGCTCCATACTGGAATGACAGTGATGATTTTAATCAGAATGGACAGAGTTTGAACATAACCATGGCTTTTTGTCTTTCCTTCAGTGATCCACAGGACGCAGGTTTGGTTTCATGGTCGTATCATGAGAGAGGAAGCCCACAAAATGATCATACAACAAGGTCAAGTGGATGGGTAAGTCAAAAGGCTTTACATTTCCAATTGGTTAGGTTTGCAGTTTCATCACAAATTGGTTTTGTCTGATATGCAGTAGAAGACTACAGGAAAAGGGAGAAAAGTAAGGAGAACCTTTAGACTAAAATTCCATGGATAAATTCAGAGAAAATAGAGACAGCACTGCTGCCAAGGATAGTTTAGCACTCTAAAAAGTCACTGTCTAAAATGTCCATTTCGCTAGACAGCTTTTACCCAGTGGATTAAGATAAGGTTCTCAAAAGGTCAGAGCTTCCTAAACTCAGGCAGTATGTCATCTAGACACCCACCAAAATGGAGTTAGAGCAGTCCTACATGTACAGAATATTTCCTCCTTTTCGTGAAGCAGGTGTATTTTTTCTCACCAGTGCTCTCTGTTTCAGGTTATTCTTGTTGCGGGACAGTCAGAGTAATCCAAAGGCATTCGTGCTCACCTTGTGCCACCACCAGAAGATCAAACACTTCCAGATCCTACCAGTAGGTCCCATTACTCAGTGCAGTTACATTACACAGCAGGACATATGCCATGCTGGCCTCTGAGAACAAAAGGCAGATCAAGCCCTCATCTTGAGTGAAATGACATATTTCACCACTGATGATGGTAAAACAACCTGATGTTAAGTTTCAAACTCCAATCCCTCTTTGTGCTTTCATACTGAGCTTTAAAATTTATGTTCAACAGACACTTTTTATATTTTACTGGAGATATGTCCAAAATATTAATTTTTTTCTTTCTTTCTTTCTTTCTTTCTTTTTTTGGGATGGAAGGTCCATAGAGCTGTATTTCTATCAGATATTAAGGAGGCTGACATACACTATATTGACAAAAGTATTCACTCACCTGCCTTGACTGTCACATGAAATTAAGTGACATCCCATTCTTAATCCAGAGGGTTTAATATGACGTGGGTCCACCCTTTGCAGCTGTAACAGCTTCAACTCTTCTGGGAAGGCTTTCCACAAGGTTTAGGAGTGTGTTTATGGGAATTTTTCACCATTCTTTCAGAAGTACATTTGTGAGGTCACACACTGATGTTGGACCAGAAGGCCTGGCTCTCAGTCTCCGCTCTAATTCATCCCAAAGGTGTTCTATGGGGTTCTGTCTCTAGTGCTCTAGAGTCCAGTGGCGGCATGCTTCACACCACTGCATCCGACACTTTGCATTGCATTTGGTGATGTATGGCTTGGATGCAGCTGCTCGGCCTCTGTGCACTCTGACCTCAGCATCAGGGCTTTCTGACTGCCATGATACACATCTCTCACATACGGAGAATCAAGAGAAGAGAGGGCCTGTCTCTTTTTCCACATGCGGTTCTTGCTGTAGCAAATAAATACATCCAAATCGGTAGAATAGAACTGTATCTAAATGACTCTGCTGAAGGCCAAGAGTTGAAATGTGTCTGTTTAATAAAGCTGTTCTCTAAGCTATTAGTGAAGTTTTCTGTTTCCACAGAGTTTGGCATTTCTTTGGAGAAATTCCCTTCTTCCAATTCTTCCAAGCACAGTTCCACTGAATTGAGTTTGTTGTAGGGAGATTTATTGACATGCAGCACGCCTGGTATGAAAGCCAGAGCGGACCAGCAGCAAAACATGCTTCCAGCTGAGGGATTTCTGATGATGACTAACTGATGAGATAGAGACTAACCTAAACTGTTTTAATGTTTATGTTTGAAGTCAACATGTCTGAAAATGTCACTGGTTCCTTTTAGTAGTCTTAACTGCCCTATCGTGGTAAACTAACCTCTCTCTCCATCCGTAGTGTGAGGAAGACGGCCAGGTGTTCTTCAGCCTTGATGATGGCGCCACAAAGTTCACAGACCTGATCCACCTGGTGGAGTTTTACCAGCTGAACAGAGGAGTGCTGCCCTGCAAGCTCAAACATCCTTGCACCGCTGTGGCCTTGTGATACTCCACAACCCTGACACCTTCACCCCTTTTTGCACACCTCTCACCCCAGAGATCCTAACCCCCTTCTGCCCCTCTCTTGCCACCACAAGGAAGACGAGGAGATAGAGAAAGACAAGTCAGGTTTGGGGTTTTTGAACTACTCGGCAAGAACCAGCACCGGGTGTTTGTTTTTAGTGCACCCGTGCTTTTCTCAGCCTTAGCGTGGTTGAGATGTTTGAATGGGACGTTTTTGGACCGCTGAAGCATTGCAGATTGTGGACCCAGCCGTCGCCCAAACTCCTTTGTTGCCATGGAGACGAAGGAGTTTGTCATTGCCATTTTGACCCTAAAAACAGACCAATAGTTGTGAAAACACAAGACATTTGAAATTCGTTCAGCAGGTGTGCTGTGGGTCTCCCTTCCTCAGAGTCCCTAACCCCCCCTCCTCCAGGCATGATAAGCTGTGGTGCTGGCCCCACCCTTGCCACTCTGTGGCCACGATGGGCACAGAGCGCCACCCTCTGACTTCCTCATTGATCATCAGGGATGGACGAGAACTTCACTGGGTCTTATCAAACCTGATCCAGGGGTATTCTCAACCTGTGCAGTCCAGTCTGGATAAGCTGACACCCTGCCCCCCCGCTCTCCCCTCTAAGGACTTGATGCTGCCACTCTGCTGTGTCCTGTCCCACAATCCAAGCTGGTGCAACCCTGACCCCGCTTCTCCTCCTCCTCCACAGAGGCTCCGAGAAAGTTGGGAGAGAAAGAGATGTAGCTGAAAGAAAGCTAGCAGAGCAGCGGAGAGGGTTTGCTAAAAGGACAGAGGAATGTTAACCAGGAGCGCCGTAACACGCCTCTCCTGTAGAGTTGATTACTTGATGTCATTTTAATGCTGTTTTATTACTGTTGATTCAATGCAGAACTAGTTTTGCACTCCCAAGCGGACAGACGACAGCTGTTCTCTCTAGCTAAATGAAGCTGCCTTCTCTCCGTTCATCTTTATCCAACGCCCCCACCGACCCCTCCCCTTCTGAAAAGCATGCATGTGAATTTCCTTCAGTTCTGATTGGATGATAGTGGCATGGGAGCAAAGAGAGCCACGGCTGATTATGCAGTGCCTTTCAGACAGGTTTGGGAACATCTTGGATCCCTGTGTGGCTTGAACCAACAAGACCATGTTTTGGTAAAACGAATGTGCTCATGAACCGCCTGCAGTGTGTTAAGACTATGAGGAGGAGGAGGCCGACTGTTATAGACTCCTCAAAGTTCATCCACCCCATGACTTCTACTATTACAGTTTTTTTTTGTTTTTTTTTAATTGAAAGGGTGAAATTGGTCGGTAAATTCGTCTTTGAATGTTATTTTCTTTCCCTAAGTCTGTCCTGGGCCTGCTGCTCACAGTTTATTGATCTTTATGTGATGTAAATGGGTTGGAGCAGTCGTTTTTCCAATTCCCCAAACACCAGAAAAGACAAATCAACAAAAGCACTCCTATTATGTTTTCTTTTGTATTAATATGTAAATGAACAAATGACTTGAAATGTGAACTCAGTCGACTGTGCATCCATGCACAGTTTATTGGGATTCACTCGCCTTAAAGTAAAAATTGGGAGCCTTGTGTTTGAAATCAAAGCTGTTTAAAAATGCACATACCCATCACAGATCACAAGCAGCGTTCAAGATTGAACATCTTTATTGACTATCTTGTTGAAAGTTTGAGATGAGAACATTGATCTCATGTCTCAGTGCTTAAACCAAAAATCAGATAGTCGCTATTTTCTTAGCTTAGCATGATGAACCAGCAAACCTGGCTCTGTACAAACAAGATCTTCATCCTAGCACCTCTGAAGCTCATCATCAGGGTTCAAACAGAGGGCTTCCTCTGTGAGGGACGCTGTGATTCCTTTAGCTAAGCTAAATAGCAGCTAAATGTTTGTGACTCTTTGTTTTCTTTGACACATCTCTCGTTTTATTAAGTAAAACGAACGAGGTATCGATCTTCTCATCAAACTTTTGGCAAGACAGTCGATGCCTCATCAAATCTCTCTCTCTTAAAAGCAGAAATCCCCTTCAGAAACCACCAGTACAGGTGATGCATCATTTCCAGATGTTTCATGCAGCTGTACGGGAATTCTCCAGCCTCAGTGGTGAACAGCAGGTTTTGATGTCGGTCACAATCAAACACATGAGGAATTAATTATTCAAAAGCCATTTTGCAGCAATCTGACGGGAAATAAGCGCTACTAGCTTTAAAGGAAGCCACGCCCACACCAACAGTAGCCTCAGTTAACCAGCATGCCTTGCAGCCATTAGGCGTTTAGTCAGGAATGGACAGGAGGGTTGGCATTCAAATCATTAAACAATGGAAACTAAGTGGCAACTGTGGGGAATAAAAATGATTATTATTTCTGATATTGAACTGAATGCAAAGGTTTTGGGCTGTTGGTTGGACTAAAAGAGTTGGTGTATTTCCTGGCAGATCCATTTCCTGCTTGAAACCAAACTAAAACTTGGGAGAAATTCTTGTTATTCTTCATTCTTTTTTCATTTTTGGCAGAAAATGGAAAAAGCAGGAAAATGAGCCATTTTATAGGGTATTTTTTTCATTTTCTAAAAAAAAAACAATTAAAACACAAGTATCAAAATGGGGCTCCAAGTTTTCTTTTTTTTCAATTCCTGTATTTTGTTGTCTTGTTTTGATGATATACTTGAGGAAAAGGTATGGAAAGGTGAGCATTTCAAAATAAAAGCCTCCATGTCAAACACGAGCCATCTACAGTGTTTTACAGTAAGATAATGGGCCAAACTGAACAATGTATAATCAATGATGTCAATTAGAAATGTATTGGAAACATATAGAATAATTAGAACAATAAGCTGAGGCTCTTGTTTTGACATGGAGGCTTTTATTTTGAAATGCTCACCTTTCCCAATGGGTCACATGAGTATTTCATTAAAACAAGAAAACAAAATCATGGAATTGAAAAAAAAATTTGAGCCCTTTTTTGACATTTTGTTGTTCAAAATGAAAAAACATGAACATGATTTTTGAGTCAGGTTTCAACCAGGAAATGGATCTGCCAAAATACCCTGACACTGAAAGGATAAAGAAGCAATAAAATTGGTTTTATAATGTGGAAATTTTGGAATGTTTTTCCAATATCCTATCATTTTGTAGACCCAACATTCAGTTCACAACAACATTAAGTTCAGGCCTGCCTAGCTAGTGCAGCCATGTAACAATCGGCCTGTGTTTCACTGAATTAAGTGTCCATTTGGAATGCATTTGGGAACATGGAACTGCAGCGGACACGGGGGCAATTTTCAGCAGTGAGGGCTGTCAATAAACGGTTTTAGCTTTAGTGCCCCCTGGTGGCAGCAGAAAAAATGTCCCTCAGAGCCTTCAAGTATAAGTCATTATCTGTAGCAATGTCCAAAGGAAAGGTCAGTCTCTTCCTGTCAGGTGACCAGCAAATGAAAAACGTGCGACAAAGCAGCTGCTTCTCCCACACTCTCAGCCATCCTCACCTTAACTCCCTCTCATCCCGGGTCTGCAGGAGGCCGTCAGACTCCCTGCCAGGCTCAACCAAATCACGTGACTAACAAGCTGTGTGCTCCACCAATCAAGTCTCTGGAGTCAGCATGGACTCTCCAGGGACTGGATAATGCTTGAACCCCCACCCCCTTTCTCACCTGCGTCCAGCCTGTAAGCTATGACCCTGTGAATGGCCAGACTGTTAAATTCAAGACTGCTAAGTCTGCTGGTTAACATAATGCCTTCTCATTACCAGGTCAAATGGGTGCTCCGTTTGTGAGTTTAGAGGAGACAGGGCTTTAGCTGGAGGTATCCCAGTATTCCCGTTTCTCTGCTGAGGGTTTTTCCTGTTTGTCAGAGAGGGACACAAAACCACAATAAGGTTGGTCTGTGGGGACAAACCACCGTCCTCTATTTCCCCCTCCATTTAAATCACTGTGTTGCAATGCAATCCTACACACACGCCCACGTATATGAGTATACCCAGTGGTGTAGTGCAGGGTAGACTTGTTTTTATGTCTCTGTCTCTGATTGGCTAGTTCTTTTTATGAGCTTCGTGGGATGGATTGCTAAAAATGTGGGGTGTAAATTTAGAGCACTGGTTCTAAACCTTTTCAGCCCGCGACCCCCAAAATTAAGGTTCCAGAGACCGGGGACCCCCACTGGACCTGAAGGTGGTTGAACACAGCCATGCATATTCAGAGAACAGTCATGTGCAGACAAGGCCGTCCATGAGGGGGATAAAGGGGAGAGCTTTCTGGCACCCAACCCAACTGGACAGTTGGTCAGCAAAATGTTATGATGTCATTTAGTAGACACTTTTACCCAAAGTGACGTATGTCTGAGAGCAAGAACAACAAAAAAAAATCATTGTCAAGTTCAGCAGTGATATCCATATATGTAACCTGAAAAAATAACCACTCTTACCAAAGAAACAAATATCTTTTTTGATAATTTGTGTAGTAAATAGCCTCTGAAAAATGTAAATCCCTTTGTTAAAAAATAATTAGAATGGGTTAAAAATGCTAAAATGGGTTAATAATGGCAAAAAATGGTGGAAAAGGTGGTAACATTGGATTTTAAAAGTAGCACAAATGGGTTAGAAGTGGCAAACATGAGATAAAAATGGCAAAAAAAAAAAAAAATAGAAAAAAGGCAAAAATGGGCTAAAGTGGTAAAAATGGGCATAAATAGTGGTAAAATAGAGTTTAAAAAGTGGCTGTTATGGCTTTAAATTGGCAAAAATGTGTAAATTTGGTGAGTGGGATGAAAAAATGATAGAAACTGGCAATAAAGGGTTAACTGAGAAAGAGAAAATAGGCAGATAGTGGCAGAAACTGGTTAAACTATCAAAAATGGCATACCAGGCAGTGAAATGTGGTTAAAATGGGACAAATTGATGTAAAAAGTGGGAAAAAGGGGTTAATAGTGGAAATAATGGGTCAACCATTAGTGTTAAGTGTCAAGAATTGGTTCAGAAGGCAAAACAGGCAGAAAAAAAGTGGTGGAAAAGGTTTAAAATTGACAAAAACAGGTGTTAAAAGGCAAAAATGTGTTAACATTGGTGGGAAAAAAATGATGAAAAGGGGTTACAATTTGGCTGAATCAGTGTAGAGTGGCAGCAGTGTAATTTAAAAATATTCTTAGTTTTTGTAGAGCATTTGGAGACCCCCTCTTAGTGTCTTGTGACCTCAAATGGGGTCCCGACCCCAAGGTTGAGAACCACTGCTCTAGAGTATACCAACTTCTGCAGGCCCACTACACCACTGTGTATAGCGATATACAGCATCATTGTTGTCGAAGTATGTGAAGCTATGGAGAAAACGTAGATCTAACACTGTACCTAGGTCACAGATCACTATATATGGGGTGTTATGCTTTTGCTCATAACTCCGTATAAAATGAAGAATGATTTATTTTGTCCTTTTTTCCATTATTTGATTGTGTGTATATTGACATTATAGTGTATTTTCTTTGGTTTGCCACAAAATGACCTTTTATATATACATATATATATAAAAAGAATATACCACATTATATACAGTATTAAATTAAGCTGTTTTTTATTTTTAAAGAATCAAACTGGATTTTTGGCATGTGTCAAATTTCTGAACATCACTTTTGTGTATAAGCTGACAGGCTGACAGTCTTGAACGTGCCAGTGTCCAATTCTAATGCCAAGCACCATCCTGAATATCCCCTCGCTGTTTATCTATCACGCCTGACTCCACTCACTGACTCTCAGTTACAAAACTCTAGTATTAACCTTACACACACACACACACACACACACACACACCTACTGAGAGCACACCAATGCTTCATCCTTGGGGATATTCTTAGCAGCTATTTTACAGCTTTTACTAAAGTAGTGCAATGATATGCTGTAGCTCACACATTCATCATGTCCATTTACTCTGGTTAAAGGTGCATAACAAAGTTTTTTACATTCTTACTGAAGCCTCTTCTTGCAGCAGGTGCCTCTTGTTTAGGACTAGTCCTTAGCTGCCATCCGTCCACTCACATACAGTTATAGCAGTAACCCTACTGGAACTAAACCCTAACATCAGGTCAACATGGCAGACCCATCGACATTGATGACTCACGGTGTAGGCTGAGGCGTTCGTTGTTGTTGGATCTATTTTGGGTTAAAGTCATCATAAGCTGAAGTTTAAAAAATCAGGGAAAGACAAAAAGAGAAAATGAGCAGTCATCATTTTACAGAGAACCCCGTTGTGCTTTGCTTTATTCTGTCTGCACGGCTCTTGGATCTACATTTTATCCTGTTCAGGTATTTTTGTACAAATAAGGGACTGATATATTCTCTGTTTATTGGAAGTTAGAATAAAAGACAACGTTGCTATAAACCAAGTTTGGCTGTCTGACTGCTTTTTTCTGTACCATCTTCACTCACTCGGTTGGTTGGTTTAGTTCTGTTGTCTTAAACGTTTTCTGACTTTATTTCTTTTCTTACCCTTTTTTAGACTGGCCTCTTTATCACTTTCTGGTAAACCATTAAGCCTGATTCACTGACCGCTCTAGGAGAAAATGGATCCTAAAACCTTTGTACACAATTTTAAGGAGATTTTTCATACACCCAAGTTTTTTTTTTTTTTTTTTTAATCTGTGATTTGTTCTTGGCTATGACTAAAATCTAAGAACACTAGAGCAGTGTTTTGAACCTTTTCTTGGCCAAGGCACACCTGAAGTTAAGCCAGAATTATAAGGGCACACCATATTCATATGGATATAAAATAGACTCTTTAGATAATGTTACAGTCTGGGCCGCCCATAGGGGGGACTCTCTGAGCCCCAGACAGCTGGGGGAATAATAAACACTTATCAAAGCAACAAAAAGTTGTATTGTATTTATTGGTGCTTTGGTGGGATACAGCTTACTTAACAATGTAATCCTCTAAAAAGAGAATTACCTTGTAGCACCACATTATGTAATAATATCACATTATGTAATAATGTAATACATTTAATTCATAATGTAATAATGCCACTAAGCGGTTAGGGTTAGGGCAAGGTAGTAGGGTATACCCTGGAGCCCACCTTAAGTCCTAGGGTTAAGGTTAGGTGTTTAGTCTAGAGCCCTGAAGGGGGGTTAGGTTTAGGCATAAGTCACTAAGCGGTTAGAGTTAGGGCAAGGTAGTTGGGTAGGGCATACCTTGGAGCCAACACTAAGTCCTATGGTTAGGGTTATAACATAATGTGGCTCTACAGACCTTTTTATTGGTAATGTTGAGAATGTGGACGAGCAGACTGGGCTAGATGATGAGGAAAGTACTGCTGACTTCATAGCTAGGCCATAATGTGCACAGACATCAGGATGCTCGGAAATAAAGCACAATTTCAGACATCTTTAATTAAGAAGGACTGAAAAGAGACAGCACATGGGTGAAAAGTGGCAAAAATGGTTAGAAGTGATTAAAAAATGTGGAAAAATAGAGGAAAAAAGTGGCCACGCATTGGCAAAAATGGGTTTAAAGTGAAAGTGAAAAAATGTTGCAAAACTTGGCAGAAAGTAGCAATTTGGGTTGACATCGGTTGGATTGGGGTAAAAATGGGTAAAAATTGGCAGATTAGGGTAAAAAAAGGGTTAAAATTGGCAGATTGGGGTTAAAAAGGGTTAAAATTGGCAGATTAGGGTAAAAATAGGTTAAAAATGGCAGATTAGGGTAAAAAGTGTTAAAAATAGCAGATTAGGGGGGAAAAAAAAGGTTAAAAGTGGCAAAGAGGCAAAAATGGGCCACAATTGGCAAAAAAGGGGGAAAGACAGAAAATGAGTCAAATGCAACTAAAAGAAGTAGCAAAAAGCAGCAAAAATGGCTTAAAGATGTCAAAGAATTGGCAAAAATTGTTAGTAAAAGTGTTTAAATTGGTTAAAAGGAGTATGAATAAAGAATTTCAACATCAATCAACCACACTTTTCAACCCTATTATGAAGGAACTGTTAGCCAGGACGCTAGCACCAGTGCTACTGATCCAGCATAAATGCACTGATATCAATCACCAATCACAGCTGGGGACAGACCCAGAGGGACCCATTCTCTGGGTTTATCAGGGTCCATTCTCTGGGTTTATCAGGGGCCATTCTCTGGATTTATCAGGGGCCATTCTCTGGATTTATCAGGGGCCATTCTCTGGATTTATCAGGGGCCCATTCTCTGGGTTTTTCAGGTTCCATTCTCTGGGTTTATCAGGGGCCATTCTCTGGGTTTATCAGGGGCCATTCTCTGGATTTATCAGGGGCCCATTCTCTGGGTTTTTCAGGTTCCATTCTCTGGGTTTATCAGGGGCCATTCTCTGGGTTTATCAGGGGCCATTCTCTGGATTTATCAGGGGCCCATTCTCTGGGTTTTTCAGGTTCCATTCTCTGGGTTTATCAGGGGCCATTCTCTGGGTTTATCAGGGCCCATTCTCTGGGTTTATCAGGGGCCATTCTCTGGGTTTATCAGGGTCCATTCTCTGGGTTTATCAGGGACCCATTCTCTGGGTTTATCAGGGGCCGTTCTCTGGGTTTATCAGGGTCCCTTCTCTGGGTTTATCAGGGGCCACTCTCTGGGTTTATCAGGGTCCCTTCTCTGGGTTTATCAGGGGCCACTCTCTGGGTTTATCAGGGTCCCTTCTCTGGGTTTATCAGGGGCCACTCTCTGGGTTTATCAGGGTCCCTTCTCTGGGTTTATCAGGGTCCATTCTCTGGGTTTATCAGGTCCACTCTCTGGGTTCATCAGGGCCCATTCTCTGGGTTTATCGGGGTCCACTCTCTGGGTTTATCAGGGGCCACTCTCTGGGTTTATCAGGGTCCATTCTCTGGGTTTATCAGGTCCACTCTCTGGGTTCATCAGGGCCCATTCTCTGGGTTTATCGGGGTCCATTCTCTGGGTTTATCAGGGTCCATTCTCTGGGTTTATCAGGGGCCATTCTCTGGGTTTATCAGGTCCACTCTCTGGGTTCATCAGGGCCCATTCTCTGGGTTTATCGGGGTCCATTCTCTGGGTTAATCGTGGCCTATTCTCTGGGTTTATCAGGGGGCATTCTCTGGGTTTATCAGGGTCCCTTCTCTGGGTTTAACAGGGTCCATTCTCTGGGTTTATCAGGGCCCATTCTCTGGGTTTATCAGGGGCCGTTCTCTGGGTTTAACAGGGTCCATTCTCTGGGTTTGTCAGGGTCCATTCTCTGGGTTTATCAGGGCCCATTCTCTGGGTTTATCAGGGGCCGTTCTCTGGGTTTATCAGGGCCCATTCTCTGGGTTTGTCAGGGTCCATTCTCTGGGTTTATCAGGGCCCATTCTCTGGGTTCATCAGGGTCCATTCTCTTGGTTTGTCAGGGTCCATTCTCTGGGTTCATCAGGGTCCATTCTCTTGGTTTATCAGGGGCCATTCTCTGGTTTTATCGGGGCCCATTCACTGGGTTTATCAGGGGCCATTCTCTGGGTTCATCAGGGTCCATTCTCTTGGTTTATCAGGGGCCATTCTCTGGTTTTATCGGGGCCCATTCACTGGGTTTATCAGGGGCCATTCTCTGGGTTTATCAGGGGCCAATAAAAAAAATTTATTCCACAATAAAAATGATATCATAAGTCTGTATGTTATTATAAAAATACAGGACAAGCACCATGTTTTAGAAACCCTAAAGTAATATGCTCACACTGGTATTTCATTCCATTTCCCATGATAGGAGTAAAATGGTTGTTTTGGAGAGATTGTAGGAAACTAAAATGAGGAGGGTCCTGGAGGATGAGAGGATGGAGGAGAGAGGAGGCTCCTGGAGGAGGATATGATGGAGGAGAGAGGAGGCTCCTAGAGGATGAGAGGATGGAGGAGAGAGGAGGCTCCTGGAGGATGAGAGGATGGAGGAGAGAGGAGGCTCCTTGAGGATGAGAGGATGGAGGAGAGAGGAGGCTCCTTGAGGATGAGAGGATGGAGGAGAGAGGAGGCTCCTGGAGGAGGATACGATGGAGGAGAGAGGAGGCTCCTAGAGGATGAGAGGATGGAGGAGAGAGGAGGCTCCTGGAGGATGAGAGGATGGAGGAGAGAGGAGGCTCCTGGAGGATGAGAGGATGGAGGAGAGAGGAGGCTCCTTGAGGATGAGAGGATGGAGGAGAGAGGAGGCTCCTGGGGGAGCTCAGCATGGGGAAACCGGAAGCCTATTAACCAATGGCGTAATGTGATGTGATGTGTGACTGTTGTCTTATTCCCACAGCTCTGATCTCTTTACATAAAATCCTTCAACAAAAATAGATAATAAACAGACTTATGCAGTTAAAAACTTTATACAGGATGATCTAATCTGACAGAATTATGGCCTCACTAAAGCAGGAGTTTGTTTATTGTTCCTTTCCTACTGAACATCAGTATAAACTCACTGTGGAGGATTACTGATCAGATTACAAGAATGTGAGAGAGCGTCAGTTATCAGCTGATTACTGTAGGCTCCATAGATGAGGATATTAACGATGACTGAGTTTATCAACCAAAGTAATTCCACTGATAATCTGATATTAAAAATAAAGAATGCTTTTCTTAAGGCATTTTGTGACTAATTTTTATAGCGAGTCATCTAAAAGATTTACTGATTATTTTAAACAAGGGTCTGTTTGAGGTTTGGACTATGAGGTGAATCAGCTGATCATTTGTGCTGTTTGAAGATTTTTCTGCAGCTATTATGATACGATGGTTATGGTTAATGGACTTCTCTAGTCATCAGACTACTCAAAGCGCTTTTACACCACAGGTCACACCTACCCAATCACACCACACACTCCACATTCACACACTGAAGGCAACGGTTGCTATGGAGACCATCAGTATGAGCTAACCCCATTCGAATACATCCATACCCAATTACGCACCGCCGAAGAAGCAGTGGGAGCAACCTGGGGTGTCTGAGGACAAATCTGCCTACTGAGCCAGTCGCCCCATTACCCACAACTCCTGCACTCAGTGATGATGGTTGCAGGACCATCTCATCAACAACTAGCCTTTCTTCATGTAGCTATGATTAAAGGGGACATATTTTACCCTTTTAAGACAAGTTTATATTGATCTCAGAGCTCCCCAAAACATGCCTGTGAAGTTTGTTGCTGAAAAAACACTTTAGTATTGAATTTCTGCATGTTGAAAAACTCCTCTGTTTCAGCCCTGCTCAGAACCAGCTGTTTCTGTGTCTGTAAATGTTAATGAGCTGTCTGACTCCGCCCCTGACCACACCCCTATCGGGAAATGGATGTGGCACTCCTGATGTTACAATGTTCACATGTCTATCCAAAGTTATGGACCTGACTGGGATTTGAACCATAAATCTCCAAGACCAGAGTCAGCAGGGTAACCCACTGAGCTATCAGCATCTCAGCTGGCATCTGAGAGGAAGACCAGGAGAGGAGGGCGGAACTTTCCTCCAAGTGTGGAGGGCCAACCAAACCTGGGGGCGGGGCTCACTCCCCACATGAAATCATGAGGGGAAATCTGAGAACGCTTGTTCAGCACACATTTTCTGAAAGGTGGAGAAAGAGAGAGTGGGAAGAGAATGGTTTTTTTTGGTATCTGAGGGGATTGTGGACAGGCCAGGGGCACATATTTCTAATAGAAAAGCCTGAAAAAGTGATTTTTGCATAATATGTCCGGTCAACATCACTCTGTGGGAAAGACTGTATGGCTGCTCATATCATTAGAAACAAACAAAAAATTAAGAAGCGAAATGTTAAACAGGATACATGATTTCATTGTTTAATTTTCAAATAGCTGATGGCAGAATGAGAATATTTACAAGAGAAAATATGATCTGTACAAAGAAATATACATGCAGATAGAAAACATAAAAACAAACATGAAACAAATGAAATTAGAAACAAACATGACAAAAAAGACAATGATAAAAACCCTAAACTGAGGTATACAGTCCGAGTGTCCTTGTTTTTCATGGCCTCATATCTCTAATAAATACAGATATCAGAGGAGCTGCTCCTCTGAATGTACTGGATAAAAGAGTTTTTCTCTAACCGTAACTTAAATCTACAGAGAAGAGAACTAGTCAGGCTGGAACCCATTGGTTAGTCTCTGTTTCAGGGTAGTTTTATTTTCTTTTTACGCAAAAGGAATTCATTGATAAATATTTTGGCAACAAGTATCTGTACATAACATTAAAACACCATTTACTAAATGATGTCCAAACCCTCAAACTCATTTAATCTAATGGAACTGTCTTCCTTTTTTTATAAAGAAGTGTCTCCCACCTTCCTCCAGTTTTGAGTTTAACTAGTGTAAACAATCATGTCACATGGTCATAGATCGCCTAACTCAACCACGATCACAATTCAACAGTTCATTAAGTACTAGAAAGCTAGCGCCACTTTGGTGTACCAATTCTACAAAGGCATACAGTACAAAAAGTGTTAATTTGATCAAAGGATTGTAGGTGTGACCTCTGACCTGGCCGGGCCTGGAGGTCGCCTGGAACACTCAAAGAGCAAATAAACACAAACTACCAGCAGTGCTTGCAGTACCAAGTACATGCTTTTCTCTAGATTTATTACAGATACAACAGATGTCTTCATAAATAGTTGCATAAAATGTTAAAGCCGCAACATTGCACATGATAATCAAACGTAACATACAATGAGTGCATTTTACAGTCGTTTGTCTTCCGCTCTCCGAAATTCACTCCCGTATATTTGGCAGTCACTGCTGCCACAGAAGTTGGGACAGTCTGGTCTCCTGCCATCCAGAAGCAGGAGTCCCATGTGAATATCAGAGGACAGAAGGCAGAAGTCTATTTACAAGGTAAGGCTTAAACATCTCATATCTGCGCAACACAAGTTTGTTCTAGAAAAAGCAAACAATGGATGTCTTGTCTCTTCTCAGAGTGGACAGTGCAGCATTGTTACTCGCAACATGGTCATCATGGTATCTTAGATAAGGTACATTATAGAAGCGCTGCCATCAAAAAGCTCTGATCCATGTAGAAATGTCTCCATAAAGTTACTGCTTCCTGCTTATGTGTCTACACAGTCCAAAGTAGCACAGCAACTTTTAAATGATGAGCATTTTCTACAGTTATTTTTTTCCTTGGAAACATAGAGACAGACTTTTCCTTTTACATTGTTTCTATAAGAAAGGGCTGCTTCTCAAAAGTCTTTGAGTTACAGTTTCTGTGTAAAAGAGCAAAAAGAAAACATAATCTAGCAACAAGTGGGAGGGCAGTGAGCTCTCAGCACGCTCACCAAGCATCGTTGGCATCACTTTGTCCTGAAAGCTCTGTGCCTGTGCAGTGGTGTCAAGGCTCAATCGATCAGCTCTTAATGATCAGCTTTAACTCTTGAAAGGAAAATAAATTACTTCATTATGTTTTTATATATATTTTTGTTCACTTAACTACAAAATCTCTTATGAGTTGAAACCAGCAAGCAGCAGTAGACAAGGGCATCCAATAATTTACGTGATTGGTGAG
This sequence comes from Cheilinus undulatus, assembly GCF_018320785.1. Taxonomy (NCBI): domain Eukaryota; kingdom Metazoa; phylum Chordata; class Actinopteri; order Labriformes; family Labridae; genus Cheilinus; species Cheilinus undulatus. Next base: position 45,890,644 of record NC_054880.1, read on the forward strand.
AACTCTGTTCTCTAGGGCTCTGATTGGCTTAGGACCTGAACAGGTCTCAATTTAATCTGGGGAGAGGACTACTGAAGGGAAATCAGCATTCTGTGAAGGAGGATAGAATCAGCATTCAGTCTTTTTATCTTAACCATTAACTAACTCCTTTCTAGAGGAACCTGCAGTCCCTACAGCCTCAGCTCTGACAACAAACTGTGAAGGATGTCCCACTTTTCCTCTTTCAGATGGGCAGTAGGAGTTGAATTTGTGCATCCTTTCCTTAAGCTTGGGACTGAAGGCGACTTTGGATGAAGCTCCTGACTCCTCCCATGGCCCGGGCATCAGTCTGATGTTTCCTCCTGTCTATGAAGGAGATGAGGCGGGAGGTATCCAGGCAGCCCTCTGCTCTGGCCCTGCCGTCAGCCGTACCGGCCTGCAGCCACGGCTCCTGGAGGCAGAGCCCAGCCGGGGACCTCTTGCCCGGGTCGGTCCTCAGGAGCAGACAGATGAAGTCTCGAGCTGCCTGGCTAACGCCCTGGAAGTAATCCCTGGGGAAGCTGAAGTCTAACTGGCAGATGTTCAGGCAGGTCTCCTCCGCGCTCTCATCGAGGAAGGGGGAGGCACCGCTCAGCAGCACGTAGGTCACCACGCCCAGACTCCACATGTCAGAGGTCACCGACACGGGCTCTCCAAGGACCAACTCTGGAGATGCAAACTCAGGGCTGCCCAGCAAAGGGTGAACGTGGTGGGCGCTGTTGAGCAGGACAGCATCACCAAAGTCTGCGAGCTTGACCCTCGGCTGGCCGTTATAACTAGACACGAGCAAGTTCTCAGGCTGGAAGAGAAGGAATGAAGGATTAGTGTTGTCGCTGTTATTACAGCTATGCATATTTGTTCTTCACACGCAGCAACTCTAACTCTGTGGATAACTTCACTATGGCAGAGAGGCGCAGCAGGCAGCAGCTGCATGCTAGAGACCGCAGGATTGTTTCAAGAGAGAGAGATGGAGAGAACTACATATTTTGTCTCATTGTTTTTCAACAAGTTATAAAGATATTATCAGAGCTGAAGAATTTAACTTCGCACAGCTCCACTATGACCTCGTTCTAATGGATCCCAGTCCAGTCCACATTTCTGACCAGTTTCAAGCAAAGTTAGGCTTTATCTATGAGAGGTTTATTTGGTTTGGGAAATAAAGCTTCTTCTCTCAATTGAGCCACAAACTGGATCTCACAGGATAACAAACACCTTTCATCCTCCGTGTGTAAAGGAGAGTCTGACAAATACGTGGACAAGTGTGTGCCAGGGTTAATAACACGGCTGATTTAACCTCTCTTATTATAAAATTATAATGCTAAATTTTATAATAAGAAACTATGATCTTGATCGCTGACGTTTGAATGGAACATCGTTCATTAATCCTATGGCGAATTCACCTCCAGCTCTCATCAGAGGGTTAAAATTGCTCTCGTCATGGTTAAAAAAAACTTTTAACTGAGCATTTCATCCTGCTCTAGACACAGGTTGTCCTGTGACAGGAGAGCTTGTTTGGTGAAGCAGCCATCCAGAATTACGCTGAGAGATGGCACAGTTCATGGCGCATAAAGGAGTGCCACAGGGATTCAGATATGGACACGCAGAGGAATGACTGTAGGGGCTCATACGAGTTAAAAAGTCGGGTTTGCATTCAGCAGAAGTGCTTGGAACTCTGATCAGGCTCAAGATTATGTGCTGGAGCGATAACTCTCTGCTATGGACCGCTTTCTCTCTCTTCTCTGTGCTCTGTATAGTTAACGTAGCTGCTGATCCCAGGTCAGGTGAAATAACTCCAATGTCAGATCAGATATCGTATAAATCTGTTGCTATTTTACAGCCTAAATAACAACACTTATGTATCATGAGTCATCAACACGTATAAAATCATCAATGGTGTGATGACGTCAGTGTGTGATGTATCCGTGCCCAGGCCTGGATGTGTTGAGCAGTGTGAGAGTGGGCCAAAGGGGGGACAGGGGAGGGGGTGAAATGGGCTTCAGCATGGTTAGAATACAGCACGGTACGGATGGCCAAGTGTGAGTGCACCCTTAGCCTGGACTGAGCCTCAGATATTGAACACTTCTGGCTCATTCTCTATTCAGGGTTCAGTGGATTTATTTTATGTTTTGAATATCTAAGACAAGCTAAACACAACTTTAAAGTTGATTTGTTTTTTATTCTAATTATACTGCACTGAGTGGATTTGCTAATTATTTTGTGACTAGGTTATCAAACTCACACTCAGGTATCACACCATTTAGAGAAGAGTTGTGAGATTTACACCGCGTTCCAAATTGTTATGCTAATGATATTTTCTTCTGATTTTCTCTGACATCACCTTCACTATTCTTGCATCCATTGAACTTGTGAGTTTTTGGAGAGTTTCTGCTTGAATTTCTTTGCAGGATGTCAGAATATCCTCCCAGAGCTGCTGTTTTGATGTGAACTGCCTCCCACCCTCATAGATCTTTAGCTTGAGGATGCTCCAAAGGTTCTCAACAGGGTTAAAGGTCAGGGGAGGATGGGGGCCACACCATGAGTTTCTCTCCTTTTATGCAAACATGACCCTGCCCAATCCTTGCTGACATCACAGCCTTGTTGGGACACAGTGGCCATCCACCAACCATCCACTACTCCTCCATCTGGACCATCCAGGGTTGCACGGCACTCATCAGTCAACAAGACTGTTTGAAAATGAGTCTTCATGTATTTCTGGGCCCACTGCAACCGTTTCTGCTTGTGGGCATTGGTTGGGGGGGGCTGAATAGTAGGTTTATACACGACTGCAAGCCTCTGGAGGATCCTACACCTTGAGGTTGGTGGGACTCCAGAGGCACCAGCAGCTCCAAATACCTGTTTGCTGCTTTGTAATGGCATTTTAGCAGCTGCTCTCTTAATCTGATGAATTTGTCTGTCAGAAACCTTCCTCATTATGTCTTTATCTGCACGAACCTGTCTGTGCTCTGAATCAACCTCAAATTTCTTCACAGTACGATGATCACGCTTCATTTTTTGTGAAATATCTAATGTTTTCATTTCTTGTCCAAGGCATTACACTATTTGAGTCTTTTCAGCAAAAAGAGCCTTTTTCTTTCCTATATTGCTGAAACCTGTGGCCTGCTTAATAATGTGGAACAGGGCATTTTGAGGTTTTATATTTAAAAAAAAAACTGTTATCATTATGAAGTTTGTTCACAAACATTTGAATTATGCTCTAACAGCTGATGACTTGAAAAATATTCTGTCATTTGCATAAATATTCAGGAAAATCAGAGAAAAATATCAGTTGCATAATAATTTGGAACGCGGTGTAGTTTGAGAAATAAGAATTATTGCAGTTATCTTGTATATTTAATTTATTGATTGAGCTCTATAATATAGGCAAATTTAAGTATTGGTAGTTACTCAGTATTTTTAAAAGTCTGTTTGGGGTTGCAGGCCAAAAACGCTGAGAAGAACGACCCTAACATTAGGCACAGTAATAAACACAGCACCAAAGTGAAAGTACTCACTTTTACATCCAAATGTACTATCCTTCTGTTGTGCAGGTAATGTAAAGCCTCTAAAACATCCCGAAGGTAGCACGCCACTTTCTCCTCTGTCAGATTCCCCCAGCTCACGATGTAGTCCAGCAGACGCCCTTGGTGAGCCCTGAAACACAAACATCACAGGCTGTCAGCTTTATATATCTCTTTATATCCTGACACATTCATACTGATAGTATGATGCTATGATATTATGTCTCTCTGTAAATCCACGGTGCACTTCAGTGGCAGCTCAACATCTACATACAGACAACACAATGCTGGCTCTGCTGATCCTGTTTATGCCTCTGTTACATCCATGTAGAGTCTGATCTCAGAACTCACATCTCCATGACGAGGGCATAGCTGACGGGGGTCTCATACGTTTCTATCAGACAGATTATATGGGGATGTTGGAGTCTCATGTGCACATTGAGTTCCTGAGTCACCCTGTCCCTCCTCATCAGCTTCTTGTTCACATGTTTGACGGCCAGCGTTCGTTTGGTGCCTCGCAGGTCGCAACACTTCACAACAGAAAAACGACCCCTGGAGAAAGAAAGGGGAAGGTCATTCGGAGGTCACATGCATGGTGGATAAACACAGATTTCTTTCTTTCCAGACTTTTATTTTTCTGCTTTTACTATGTTTTAGCCATTTAATGAGTGAAATACATTTAAAATTGACTAGACTAAACGTCAAATAATAACTGTCGGGTCAGATCCACCAATGAACAAAGCTGCTTTCTGCACATTTTGAAGCTGTGCAAATGGAAAAAAAGATTGCATCTTATCCACAGATCATGCACAAAGGGGAAATCCACACTAAATGCACACAGAGTTTACAAAAGTGCACAGCCAGGCAAACAGCACCCTCTGCCAATGCAGGCATGAAAATTAGTAAATATTATACAAATTGTCACAAAATTCCTCTTCTTATGTCGAGAAGTGCCACAGACAGTAAAAGCTATGCAGTTTAACACCAAAAAAAACCCAGGTATTATAACAGTACTGCTGATACACATGGTAAAAAATTCTGGACATTCACATTAATAACCTGATAAAATATCGATTTAGGCAGCAGGAAGTTTAACACCGTACAGAATGACTTCTCTCAGCTGTAACTGATTTCCAAACATATTAGTTTGTCTGATGATAATGTGTTTTATGTAATATTATAAGGTCAACACAGGCACAAGTGTGTGTTCACTATGCTTTCCTTAATTCCCAGTCTGAGTCGCTCTTATTAATCTTATTTCATAATCCAACACGTGTTGCCCTGCACTTCTCTGTATGAAAGAGTTCTCGCTCTGAAATTTATATTTTTCAGTTTTTCTGTCTTATTCTGCCTCTGTAACGTCGCTCATCTACGTGCACAGCCATGCACTGAATGCTCTGCTTGGAAACCTCGTGGTCGTGTCAGCACCAACATATGATCAAAGAAAGGTTTTTTGTGAATCCGGTGCAAAAACGGAGCTACTAGCAGGCGCACATGTCGAGCAAATCCTTGTGCTGTTAGTGCAGCGTAATAATTCTAAGTGCATCTGCCCCTCAGTTTTTCATTTCATAACCAAACAGCAACATTGGTGCATTCTTAGGTTTGTTGGGGTGTGAGTTAAGTCCCTTACCTGCCCAGTTCATTCACCTCAGCGTAGTCAGACTCAAAGTTGTCCTTCCAGCTCACTCTGATCCCGTCACTGGACACGGCTGTAAAAAAGGACACAGTTAAGGTCTAAACCAAGCACCTGCATCGCCTTGTGTCCTGAGGCTGTGAATGTTATTTGCTCACTTACCCAACACTCTGAGGCTAGCTGATGACGCTACGCTGCCCAGCTCGTTTGTGGCAACACAAGTGTAAACACCATCATCCTCAGAGGCTACACCGATAATCCGCAGAGTTGCTTCACCCGTATCACTGAAATAAAGAGACGCACGCTCATTTTATACGCTGATCTTTAAAACTGACTGCCTTCTTTATAGATTTGTCTTTATGGGTAGAATTCCACTGGTGGCAGAATGCTAGCTAGCAGATGGTCAGCTCACAAAATAAAATGACGAACCACCTGAATGACATCTCCAAATACTTCGATTGTTTGGCAGCAGAAGAGAAGCTGAAATCTAACCCTTAGCTATGGGGGTGTCACTGTCAGCTCCATGGTTCTACCATCTTACTTATGTAACATTTTCATATTCTGTATGGAACCAAGGCGTTTAGATCCAAGGAAAATCTCAACGCAAACAACCATTTCATTATATTTAATTTTTAAAATGAACCTGTATGTCTGCTTTTACTTCAGAGGGTGTCATAGATGATGTTAGAAATGAAAATCTGAATTTTTTACTCTTCTTATATTGATATTTGACACCAAAACAAGATATTTTTTTCTCTTATACAGAGTTCTGCTCTGTTCTCTGTGTTTCTCTTCACTTGCTTCCACCTCTGTGTACATGCAACGGCTGCGATGTTATTGTAATGTGTACTCCAAATGGGTGTTGGCAAAACACAGCCAAGAGTCTAATGACGAATGTGACAGATGAAATACCAAAAAGCCAATCTAAAACATCTAAAACGCAGCTTGACAGCACAATAAAAAATACACCCAACACAAAAGTCAACTGTGGTCAAATGTGACCATGTCTGTTTACCTGTAGGCGATACTGAAGTGCCCGTTGTTGGTGAGGTTGCTCTGGTTGGGTCCCTTCCATGTGACAGCTGCCCGTGGTCGACCACAGACCTTACACCTGAGCGTGACACTCTCTCCGCTGTCACATGTCACATCACTCAGAGGTACAAGGAACTCTGGGGGAACTGAATAAGGGAGGAAAAAGAGTTTTAATCCTGTAAATGATCAGCGGAAATAAAAACCAGCTGTTTTTAAATTGTTCTTAATGTTCCCAATAACAGAAACTCACAAATCAACACTCACCATCGTAGATGTAGTTCGGGTTTAGAAGCTGAAAAAAAGGAAAGAAGTTAAGCTCAAAGATGATGCCGTGGTGCAGAAGCTCTTTCAGTAGAGGATTATTTTCTGAAAGTTCAGCCTTTTCCGTTAAAACTCACCTTTACAGAAACTTTATTAGCTAGGCCATCTCTGGACTTCCTGTAACCATTTTCCAGTTTGCTCTCTTTTTTTGCCTCCTTCTCCTTTTTCTCAGATTTTTTACGGATTCGCAGGGATGTGTGCCAGGATGACGATTTTCTACTAGGACGAAAAAATGTGCAAAATCAAATCAAAGTGGATTTTGACAAAAACAACTTGCTAACAGCAAGCTACCAAATCAGACTGACAACAAATGATGTTTTTATGCAGTTAAAATAACAGTTCAGGGGGAAAGCCCTTTCCAACACTGATCTGGATAAAGCTTAGATATACACTATTTTGCCAAAAGTATTTGCTCATTGACTGGCATATGAACTTCAGTGACATCTCATTCTTAATCCATAGGGTTTAATATGACATCGGTCCACCCTTTGCAGCTATAACAGCTTCAACTCTTCTGGGAAGGCTTTCCAAAAGGTTTAGGAGTGTGTTTATGGGAATTTTTTACCATTCTTCCAAAAGCACATTTGTGAGGTTATACACTGATGTTGGACCAGAAGGCCTGGCTCTCAGTCTCCACTCTAATTCATCCCAAAGGTGTTCAGTGGGGTTGAGGTCAGGACTCTGTGCAGGCCAGTCAAGTTGATCCACACCAAACTCTCTCATCCATGTCTTTATGGACCTTGCTTTGTGCACTGGTGCACAGTCATGTTGGAACAGGAAGGGGCCATCCCCAAACTGTTCCCACAAAGTTGGGAGCATGGAATTGTCCAGAATCTCTTGGTATGCTGAAGCATTCAGAGTTCCTTTGACTGGAACTAAGGGGCCAAGCCCAGCTCCTGAAAAACAAGCCCACACCATAATCCCCCCTCCACCAAACTTTACACTTGGCACAGTGCAGTCAGACAAGTACCATTCTCCTGGCAACCACCAAACCCAGACTGGTCCATCAGATTGCCAGATGGAGAAGCGTGATTGGTCACTCCAGAGAAGGCGTCTCCACTGCTCTAGAGTCCAGTGGCGGTGTGCTTTACACCACTGCATCCGACGCTTTGCATTGCACTTGGTGATGTATGGCTTGGATGCAGCGGTTACCATGGAAACCCATTCCATGAAGCTCTCTGCCACTGTTCTTGAGCTAATCTGAAGGCCACATGAAGTTTGGAGGTCTGTAGCCATTGACTCTGCAGAAAGTTGGCCACCTCTGCGCACTATGACCTCAGCATCCTTTGACCCCGCTCCGTCATTTTACGTGGCCTACCACTTGGTGGCTGAGTTGCTGTGGTTCCCCATGGCTTCCACTTTGTTATAATACCACTGACAGTTGACTGTGGAATATTTAGGAGCCAGGAAATTTCACCACTGGACTTGTTGCACAGGTGGCATCCTATCACAGTACCACGCTGGAATTCACTGAGCTCCTGAGAGCGAGCCATTCTTTCACTAATGTTTGTAGAAACAGTCTGCATGCCTAGGTGATGATTTTATACACCTGTGGAAGTGATTGGAATGCCTGATTTATATTATTTGAATGTGTGAGTGAATACTTTTGGCAATATAGTGTAGGGGACACTCAATGGTGTAATCAATCAGCAGTATCGATCAACATGATGATTTAATGATCAACGTTTTTATATAAACAATACATAGTCACATCTATTGAGCCTTTATCCTGTTTGGATAATTCATGTTTCATGTCTGCTGCCATCAAAGTATCAGGTAGAGAACAGCAAGCAGGACACATGTAGCAAAGACACGCTATTGTTCTAAGGTTCAGCAGTTCATCATGAGAAATGGCACTTTATAAGAAATACGATTTGTATTTTCATAACAAGAAGTAAACTGTTTTGTTACTTGTGAGGCAGAGATCAGTAGTTAAACTTTCAGATCATATTTAGCTGTTAAAACACAGCGATTTTAGTACCATAGTTAAAACATTATATCTTACATTATTTAACAGTTCTTACTTGATGGTTCCCTCAGGACAATCGGGAACGACGGCTGAGGTGTGTCCAAGCACAAAGCCGGGGATCCAGCCCTCGGCGGCGGGGCCCTGCTCGGTAGCTGCCCTGAACACCAGGAACATGTTTTGCTGGTTGCTGGCCAAGATCTGGACCACCTCCCCCTGAATTACGCTGATTTCATCCTCCTTCACGGCCATGTAGTCCTGGGTCACCAACATGGTGGATACGCTACTGCTGCTGCTACTTTCACTCTGTGGACAAATAATAGATATGTAAAAATCATAAGTACCCATTAGCATTAGCACTGTTTCTTTTAAATCAATATAAAATCTTAACATGCACATATGTTTCGTTATTCTTTAACTTACTACTATGACCAAACATTGAATATAATTTACTAAAGATAGAGAATGTCGAGGCAAAGACTTTGATTAACATCTTCCTGATTAAGTCAAGAATAAAGTACAAGAAAGACAAAAAACTGCATTTTTATGTCCTTCTTGGGAAAAAAGAACAGAGTGAAGAGAGACAGGAAAAAAGATCGAGAATCTCTTTTCACTCATCTTTGCTCTGCAGCTCAAGTCAAAGACAAGAAACGTTAGACTGAATGAGAGGATCTCTAACAAGTACGTTTGTAGGTAAACCACAAACGTGAGAGGTTAGTTGCAGGAACGCACATTTCAGTAACACACCATGAAGACAGCAGGAAGTGAAGGACGGCCAAAAGGAAGTCAAGGGTTAGTATAAGCTTTGTCAGAATCAGAAATGTAGAGGCAGCCTTGAAAGAGTTGATTTAGGTCCACTAATCAGCTTTTGAGTCTGAAAACATGTTGAAAGGGAATTTATTTGCTAGAGATTGTCTTCAGGAATGAGCTAAAGCCAGAGATGATGTTGGAGAGCAGTGAAGGTTGTCAGAGATGTGTAGTAGGGGACAGATTAGTAGAGCTGGCTGCAGCAGGACAGAGGACAGCAGGCAGACGGGACGGACCAGGCCTCCCTCTGCCTTGGTGTTAGTTGGTGCTACACTGGGCAGCAGGTAGAAGTCTTACCCCGTTACTCTGGGTGGACTGGATGGACTGCTCACTGGCCGATGAGCACGTACTCATGCGGTCGGCTTCCTTGCTGTGCGTGGAGTGTCTGTGGGATTGGCTCCCAGATCCAGAGCCAGTCTGGATCTGGTTTGAGTTCTGACGGACCGGAGACTCTCCTGCCTCCCCCGGGAAAGTGAATGAGCCAGGCCGGCTGGCCGGAGAGCCCGGCATGGAGCTCCAGAATCCAGATCCAGACTTGTGGCCTGGACTGGGAGGGGGAGGAGGAAGGCCGTCTTTGCCAAAGGCAGGCATGGCCACGGGGGCTGCCATGGGGGACACGGCTCCAGGCCGTGGTTTGGAAGTGGGTGTGGAGGGCAGGGGCCCTACAGTGGCACGGGGAATTGGGACTACAGTGCTGGCAGGGGTTGGGGCCTGTGCTTGGTCCTCTGGGATCTGGAAAGGGCGCTTGCCCTTTGGGCTACCCCCTGGAGGCAGTAGGGAAGGGGTAACAGGACGAGGGGATGAACCTGGATCACAAGTGAGCAAAACTCAAAACTCAATCACTCATTCAATTTGGCTTTTCAAAACACTTATCATCAAAAAAGACAAACAGACGTGTCATACCTGACATCTTGCTGGGGCCATCGGCCTCGGCCCCTGGGTGGTGGCGTAGGGGTTGGGGCAGACGGGAGGGCTGGGGAATCCTGGAGGGACGACGGGACCCACCCTGGGGTGCTGAAGGTACAGTATTACCATGGGAGTTTCCACCACCAACTCCAAGAGGAGCACCAGAGCCACTGCTGCCTCCAGCTGGAGCTCCATGACTGGGCACACAGGACCCCCCGCTGGCCCCCACGTGGTTCCTCTGGTATTCTATTGGTGAGGTTAGAGCTGTGATAAGGTACACAAGAGACGAGGGCGTCCATATTGCAAATGATTTCTTCTCTGAGACACACCCACTAGTGTGTGATTGTAGGTGACCCTACCGTTGAGGAAATTGCGCTGGCTCTCAAGTATCTGGCCAATCTGAAGGGTCCAGACCTCACGAACCCCTGGGTGTGAGGAGTGCAGCACAAAGGACTCCAAGGTGCCGTTTGCTGACCGAGAAGTGAGCATGAACTTGCAGGGATCTCCTTCTACATTCTCCTCTAGACCCAAACAGCTCACCTGTAGAAGGGCAAACCAAAGGGTGGATAATGACTTATTATAAACCGCTGTTTAAGGTCAGCACTGAGCTTTAATGTTGTGTTAGTAAAGGTATATTATTTCTTTTCAGTTATAGTGTCATAACATTATCCCCAAACATGCCACTTAAGATTTAACCAAAAACTTCAAATAGTAATGGATAAACATTTTAGTCTTTTTTTTTTTTTTTTTTTTTTTTTTTTTTTTTACAACCCGCCTCAAAAAAGTTGGGATGCTGCTTGGGGCATAACAAATGTAAGATACAACAGGGAACGCCTCGACCCTGTATCAAGATCAAGAATCAAGAATCAAGAATGGTAAAGCCTCACGTTCAAAACTCTGGAGACAGGTCTCCAAAACTAGAGATCAGTTTTATTTACAGAATCTACAAGTACCAGTGTTAGTGCTGGCAGTAGGGCCAGCTAAATGACTGCAGTCTCTGGCAAAAAGAGAAAAACTAGCATGCATTATCAGCTGTTGCAAAATTAGAATACGCAAGACAGAGTTCCTGATAAATGGCTTGAGTATGGGAAATAGAATTAAATCATACAATCATGATTTAATCATTGGACTTTAAGTCTAATTTTATCATAGGCCTGCCCAAAGTGAGAAACTATGTGATTTGAAACAACATTTTTAATTTTACATGACAAAATTTAGTGTTATAAAGTAATAATATAGTATCAGGAATAGCTTTAGCTCATGTTTTAGCTGCACGTTTCTTCCATATCTAAAATAAACTCTAAATAATTCCAAAAAGCTTTTATAATTTGACCAATAAATCTGCAAAAAACAAATCTGAGGTCAGCTCATCTGACTAGATAACAGTGTGAGAGCTTCCACACACAAGCCTCTGGTCAAGTGTGTTTCATGTCTGCATAAAATTCTCTTCTGATTTAATTCAAAACACTTTATTTGTCACTGGTGGGCAATTCAAAGGCACAGAGAGCAGCAACATGGACAGAAACACAACATCCAAAACACAACATGTGCAAACTGCACAAACTAAAATAAAATAAAAAGGTATGGGAAGTATTGCCCGATGACGCTTAGCACTCAAGTGCCATGTGCAGCCAGGACAGGAGGAAAACTGTCTATTGTGGGACAGAGCATCAATGTGATGCTGGAGTAAAGAGAGGTTAGAGTTCAGGAGCTGAACTGCTGTGGGGACAAAAAAAACTTCTTTCGCTCATATTTTTTACTGAACTAAAAAATCACTAGATATCTGCATTTTAAGTCATTTGAGTTTAAAAACTCACCAAGAGGATGCCATGTAACTGATTTTCCAGACTGGCAGTATGTTTTGCTGTTGCACGTGCCACTATGGCACGCACTGTCACAGCTTTCACACCAGACACGAGTTTGCTGCGTGTTGACTTAGTCTCCCTACTGACGAAGCTCTGTCATTCCTCCTAAGTTTTACCTCAACTAACCTCCCTACAAGTGACTGCAATCAGTGTATAGCGGAAGTGTGCCGGTAGCTTTACAAAATAAAATCATTATGTACCAAGGGAGACTCACCTAAGGAATGCTAAAGTGGGCTTTTACTTTGAAAAGCACAAACCAGAAGTGTTTTCGTACTGTGTTTATCTTTACCTGCAACATTTTGAATCGTGTGGAAACAGAAAGCTTCATAAATAGTAGAAGTTTGGGGAACAACTTTATTAAACATCTGGTTCATCAAGAAACAGATTTCAAACATATTCTACCGATGTCGGCGTACAAACAGTACTGTGTGGAAGTTTTAGGCATGTAGAGCGCTAACGGTTCTTCACAGTCCTGATGTTCCACAAACCTGGGCTGAAGAGAGGAGGGAGGGCGGCCAGAGTCAATGTCCACACATTTGACATGTACGTGTGTCGCTCGGCAGCCAAGGTCGAGCTTAACAGCATTTCTTTGCACCCTGGTAATACACCCAGCATCCATCAACAGTTTTCAGGTGCCTAGAACATACACACGACAACCAGGGGGGTGTGGCCACCCTCCTACCTGCCCTAACAGGACCCTAGGCTATGTTTAAGTGCCACATCTACCCATAACTCCACCCTAAAGCTGTAGTTTTTGTTTTGTTTTCATCAGATTATTTTCCCATGCCCCAAAGACATCCAGAGCATGGCCTGGGTTGTGTCAATCCTCCTTCCCACCCCCATGGGGCCCTCAGGTGGGCGTACTCGCTGTTACATGACAACAAGACTGATCATGCAGGGTTCATTTTAAAGCTTTTGATTCAGATTTCTGCAGTATGTTTGTTGTAAAAGCTCATATATAATATATAATGATGGTTTTATTAGCATTGCACAGCAATAATTGGGCAGTATCATCAAGCCTCCTCCTATCCACTGTACTGATACACATAAAAGGAAAATACATACAAATAAGGTTTTTCTGATCTAGAAGACTTTACTATGGCTAAAAATAAACTTTAATAGCGACTGTGGTTTTGTCCATGTATTTACATGAAAACCTTCTTGGTTGTCATGTAAATAGTTAGTTGTTGTAAATAGTTGCAAAACTTATTTTTTAAGTATTTCTTTAATGTTATTTGATCCTACCTTTTTAGATGTAAATCTACTGCTCTACTGATCATCTAATTCTTGTTCACAGGCTTTAGTTTGTCCACCAGAGGGAGCTAAAGACATTGTAATTGACTGCTATCTACACACCCTTATTTCCACTGATAATGCAGCAGCACTCATCCTTGCTCCACATACTCCTGCACATGTGTTACCTTGATGCTGTGCTTGTAGAGAAAGCCTGGTGAGGAGAAACCTTTCTTTTTGTCCAGGGGTTCGCTAAAGATAACCAGCTGCTCAAACAGAAACACTCTCCTCTCCTTCATCCGGCCGAGCAGGCTGCCCTCGGGGTCGGACACCATGAACGTGTCTTGCAACAAAAGGCGGCCCTGAGCCACGATCTTCCCCTGAAGAAGAAGAAAACAGATGAAGGACGAAAGAAGGATGGCATTAGGAGAAAAATCTACTGATATTAGAGTTTCTGTAAACAAGCAAAGCGTGCTGTGAAGAGTGTGTTTAGCTGATGAGTGTACTGGCTCGCTCATTTACAATGCAGTGTGATTTCTTACATCAAATCCCTGAAGCCGGCCAACATTCATCATATCGTTACACCTTTTTGGCACGATGCACATGACCTCCACTGCCTTCTGCAAGAATCAGAAATGACCAGAGGGTTAATGCTACAGCTCCAAATGTCTTTTTTAAGGAATTCAGAAGCATGTTATCATCATCTCACCTCCAGCTCCACAGACTCCTGCCCAGCCTTTTTAGAGTGTTTCAGGAAATCCTGTGACAGGAAAAACAACCAGCTTAACTTTCTACACTTTTCTATATCTATGCAAGTTATGAGTAGTTATTATTTTCATATGAAGAAAGCAAATACAGTGATGTTTTCTGAATTAGCATGCCATTATAGTTGTTCAGATGGTAAGACTAAAATAAAGGGGGTGTTAGCAGCAGTCAAAGTTCTGAGACCCCTTGCTGTCAAGTACACAGGCCAACCTTTAGCAGCAGCTGGTACTTCATGATCCTCTGGACTGGCTTAATGAGCAGGTCTGTGATCTGTAGCCGGTGTCCCAGCCGCTGCTTCAGGTCCTACAATGTTCAAAGGTCAGAGTCACTTAAAAGGCCGATTCTTAAAATAAGATTTGTAGTATCTGATGGGGGAGATCTTAAAAATGATAGCCTCATACTTCAAAGTATGTGTCGATGTACTCTGAGACGATGTGCTCTGACTTAGGCTTGTTCTGACAGTACACCACATACATGTTGAGTCTCCGTTCCTGCATAATAAGAACACGATTATAACAGGATCTGATGTAGGCAAATTCCTACAGAGAAGAAGCTGGTATAACTACGGACAAACCTGCTTGAGAAAGAGCGGCCCCAGTCTGTCAGGGTCTTCTAGACATTTCTCCAACTCCCCTAGAAAGAAACTGAGCAAGACAAAAAACAAAGATTAAAGTTCAGAGACCAGTCGATCTAAACAGGACGTACCCTGTGATTTTTTTCCCACATACTCTTTGTGCCAGTCGTAGATCTGGTGGATGTTCCCAAAAACGATTTTGTCTTTTCCTTTCATGTCATCAGGGACACCCTCCTCCTTCATCCGGCACATGTAGCCCTTATGATTGAGACACAAATACAAATAAACACAAATGTACAACAGCAACTTTTGAAATTCAGCAAATTCATATTAATACAGTTGTGAAATTTTATAATACATAAATAAATCAGGTGTACCATGAAAACTACTCCGCTAGACTCCACAGTCAGTAACTCACCATGTGAAAACAGAACTTTAAAAATGTTTGCAAAAAAAAAAAATCACATTAACATCAGTATTCAGAGCTTTTGCAACAACTCAGTAAATGTAGCTCAGGTTGTTCATGTCTCTTGATCATTGCTGAGATGTTAACACCTTTACTGAAGTACACCTGTGGTAAATTCAGTTGATAGGACATTATCTGGAAAGGCACAGCCATAGAGCCCAGATCAGTGGAGGGCTGCAGTGACATCTGTCCTCCTGGAACTGTGTCCCATCTCCACACAGGATCTCTAGAGGTGCAACAGATCTGTGCCTGTCAACAGTCTTGTCTCTGAGCTCTGCAGGCAGTTCCTTTGACCTTGTGCCTTGGTTTTTGCTCTGAGGCCTTCTATAGAGAGGTGTGAGCCTTCAGAATCATGTCCAATTGGTTTAATTTAGCAAAGGTGGACTCCAGGGAAGGTGTAGAAACATCTTAGCAATGATCAGAGAACTGGGAGGAACTGGAGCTAGATTTAGTGTTTTGATTAACCTATGTCAAAGCGATATTTCAATGATTCATTTGAATAAATTTGCAAAAACTTCTACAATGCCTTTTCACTTTGCCATTATGGGGAACTAATGATTAATGAGAATAAAAAGTTAGTTTTTTTTTCGACTGAAGCATCAGGCTGCAACAAAACAAAACTGACAATATGCAGATGACACCGCACTTCTGGGCCTTCTCACGGACATTCACTCCAGAAATATCAGAACTCAACCCTGCAGTTTAATCAGTGGTGCAAACAAAACCATCTCCACCTGAACCTTAATAAAACAAAAGAAATAGTCTTCGGGACTCACACACACCAACATCCAACCATCAATCGTTTTTTTCAATTAATTCGTATTTTTTTTTGTTAGGACGAACAAAAACATAGAAATCTAGATTTTCCGATATTCCTCCACGCTCGTCTTTCTCTCCCCCTGGGACACCCGTCGTTTACACCCTCCCCCTCCATCACCACAGAGACGCACACACAACAGCACGGCTACCGGCGCAAATGCTGAGTGTAAATGCATACTTTCGTCTGCTGTTTGGACCTGGTTAAGGTTTGCATCTTTGGACAGTGATAAAACACTACTTCCAGCAATTCCCTCACAATAAAAGTCTGGAGATGTTGATATTTATTGAGGGCTTTTATTGTGAACGCCCCAATAGAAAATAAGCTGTAGTCAACTGTGGCAGCGTTACAGAAGTGAAACCGAAAACTATAGGAGCAATAGCACAATATTGAACATACAGAGATTTTCAAAAAAATCTTTTTTTTTGTCCCTGTTATGCTGAGACATGAATTCTGTATGCCATCACAAGTTTCTGCAAATAATGGCACCCTTCTGTGTTGATGTAAACAAATCTCCTTGCAGTAAAAAGTGCATTTTTTAGACCAAATTACAACTTGCTCTTACCCAAGAGGAAAATTCAGTCGGTATTTGTTACCTTTTTTTCATAAAATAAAACATGCTTTTATTATTTTTGGTCATTTGTGTGTGTTTTTAAACAAGGATAAGAAAAAATCGTTTAAAATTGTGAATCGAATTTTTAAAAAGAAAATCGGGGATTAGATTTTTAGGCCATATTGCCCAGGCTTGCCTTCTACTCTATAAAAGCATTGTTCAACCTGTTCTCATGTACTGATCCACATGCTTTTACAATATGCTCACAATCAAAAACCAGAATGTCCTCACAAAAACAACCAATATTGCCTCAAAGCTTATCGGCCTCCTGACTCCCAGTCTCACTCAGTTAAACACCAAAGCCACTGGATGCATCACAAACGCAATAACACAAGATCACACCCACCCACTCCACCAGTACTTTACATTACTGCCTTCTGGATGCAGATACAGGACATTCAGATACAACAGAGCTCGGCTTAAAAACACTGATTTGGAATTGGAATTCACTGCTGGAAGCGAATGCTATGTGTTCTTCTTCTAATGCGTTCTTATACCTGTATGTACAGAATCTGTGTAAAAGAATTTCCCAGAAGGGACAATAAACTAACCAACAAAGGGAAGGGGGTATGAATACTCTTTAATGGACTATACAGACAAATATAATCATACTTTAAGGATCTCTAAAGCCTGTTTTATACTTAAAAATCAAATCTACGGTGTAGCAACACTGTAGGGGGCTACGCCATTGTGAGCACTACATGCTTGAGGATTGGTGTGGCTGAGCAATACTTCCCTCAAACACTAGTTTCTAAACCAGTTCCAGGTTCTGCCACCATATTTCCTGCTTGACTGCACACAGGAAAGCATGGCATCTTAAACCAAACATATTAAATAGGAGCTAGAAGTAATAAATAATGAGCAGCAGTTGATTATACTGCAGTTACTGCATAGAATAAAAAAGAGGGGACACTGACAGAGATGGAAAATGCTGCTAAATCAGCTGAGGGAGAGGACAGGGAATTTTGTTCATCCAATGAGAGAGATGTGGATACCAGCAAGACAGTGTGACTGGTTGTACTGTCGCCTGCAGCCATTTATCTCACTGTAGAGTTCACAGGGACTGGCAGATACCCAGCAGACAATCAGAAGGCTTGTTCTCTGTGTTGTTTTCATATGTAGTTACATTTTTGAGGAGTTTCACATTAGCTATGTCAGGGGTGTCAAACATAATCACAGCAGGGGCCGGATTCTGGATTAAGGTTGAACCCGAGAGCCTAAGAGAGTCAGCATTTAACCATAAACTGTCATTCTCATTTTGACCAGCAATTAATTACAGGGGGAAAAATGAGCACTTATGATAAATGATTTTGAGATAAAACAGAAGTCAAAATGATAAGTTAAGTCAAACTTATTTGTTCAAAAGGTCAAAACACAAAAATTAAAAGTTAAAAATGTTTTTAAAAGATAACTGTATGAGAGATAAAGTCAAAATCATGAGTTTTAGAGGTCAAAATATGAGTCAGATTTGTAATTTGTGGGTCTAAAAGGTCAGAATATGGCCTTAAAAGTCAAAGTTAGGATTTAGGAAGGTCAAAACATGACATAAAATGTGAAATTATGTGTTTAAAGAGGTCAAAATATGACTTAAATTTTAAAATTGTGAATTTCAAAGGTCAAAAATTACATAAAAAGTCAAAATTATGAGTTGAAAAGTTAAAATATTACATTAAAAGTCACAGTCATAAGCTTAAGTCATAATTGTGAGGTGCAAAATTGAAAATATGACATGAAATCAAAAATAATTTTGTTTGCAACATTTATGACTTTTTGTAATTATTTGTACTCTTCACTTAAAAAAAAGACTTAACAAGGATATTTTGAATCATCGGGTAAGTTTACATTTTTGTACTGGAAGAAATCTGCAGACCTTAAACCGCTGGACCAGTCTTAATAGGAATATGGCGGGCTGAGTGTAACTGTACTAGGGGCCAGATTTGGCCCCCGGGCCTTGAGTTTGACACCCCTGAGCTACGTGAATATGCCTCTGAGTAGGGTTCAGGGCTATGGGTATAGATATGAAGAGGAATTAATCAGGCTAACAAGAATGTAGTGATGTACTACCAAACAAGCAGCTCCTAACACATCCACTCACCTCCACCACCAGGCCCAGGTCTCTGACGTAATCTCTCTCCGTCTCCACCAAATCCAGCAGAATGTAACTAACACAATAAAGAAAAACGTTACGTGAAAACACAAGAGTAAAGTCATCAAGATTTTCCAAACATATCTTTGAGATGAAGCGGACATACTGTCTTTTCTTGAGGATGCTGGTCCTGCGTTCATCCATCTCTTCCATCGGGGAGGAGGAGGAGAGGAGGGAGTTATCAGAGGGGTTGAAGGAAGGAGAACTGCTGTCTCCCTGCTCTACAGACAGTGAGCTTGGTCTGTCCTCTAAAGCCTGCACCAGAGAAAAGCAACACATTAAACTGAGCATGTGCATGACGAGCACGTGGTTAGAAGCTGTGAGAATGCAGTGAAACACTTCAGATGTTTTAACTGCACCCATGTCTTTGAAGTACACTCTTTATACCCATCAAAGCAAAAGCTCTACATCAGTTTCAGAGGGTTTCTGTCTCCTACCATCTTGCTTTTGACCAGCTCCTCGATGGCGCTCACCAACTCAGCAGCACTGGGTGTCTCTGAACTGGACGGCCGGACGGACAGACGAGAAGAGGTCTGGATGGTAACAGAGATTAGAGGAGTGAGGAGGAAGGAGAGCATTAGAGGTGGATCCATGCTTAGATCAGACAAGAACTTCTGAGCTGGGTCAGCTTTTAGCACAGTTTTTAAAGTAGGGCTGTCAAAAGATTAACAGTTTTAACTGCGATTAATCTCAGGATTTCTCTGGTCAATTCTGATTAATCAAACCCTTTTGATCACATCCTAAAATTCCATTATTTTGCATTTAAATCTGTTTTGTGTCATGTTGGATTTTTCTAGTGTCTTAAATGAAGGGTAACTGACTTCCATTTTCAATCAGACCTGCGTTTATGGGTAACATGAACTCAACAAGGACTCAACGATCTGGGAAAATTATCTTATTGTGAATTTTTGACCCAATATTGGGATTTAATATGTCACTATTTCTTAAGTTCCTCGCCTCCTGTATTCTAACAAAAACAAGCTATTATTTATTCTATATTATAACCAACACAATATCAAATCAAACTAGAAAAGCACTCGGAGAGCACAGACCTCCACCATTAGCCCTACCTCCCAATAGTGAAGAATCCTTTAAAAACTTCCTGGATCCAGACAGTGATCCGGATCACTCACAAAATCTAATCACTTCTTCCTTATGCCATTTCTGACATTTAATGAAAATTTCATCAAAATGTGTCCACAACTTTTTGAGTCATGTTGCAAACAAACAAACTAACTAACCAATGAACGAACCCACCCGATCACATAACCTCCTTGGCGGAGGTAACTAGGGCTGAACAATTTTGAAAAATATCTAACTGTTATGATTTCAACTTATTTTGCTAATTAGATATGAACCGTTGCATTAAAGGGAATGATAATTTTTATGAAATTCTCATATAAAAAAGAAAAAATCAGAAAAATTAAGAAAATAGGATTTTTTTTTTACACTTTTCTAAAAAATATGGCAATAAAGTGATTGCATGACATTTAATGCATAACATCTCTGCTGCAAAAAAGTTTGAGTTCAACTGGTATTTCGACACAAATTTCAGGTAAAAGAAATATTGCACCCTCTGTGATTTGAAAATTGCTGCAGGCCATTTTAGGATTTCATCTAATTTGCGATTAATTGCCCAGGCCTGAACTCAACCACAGAAAAAAAGGAGGTTGTTATGAACTGAAAAGGAAATATGTGAACAGTAAAAAAGTATATATTTGATGAATCTGCTGATTTCTGACTCGTCCACTGAGATTTTTTAAACTGAAATTAAATATTCTTCTAGGGCTGGGCAATTAATCGATAATTAGATTCAACAGCAATATCCCCAGCTGTAATTTTCAAATCGTAGAAGCTGCAATATTTCTTTAACCTGAAATTTGAGTCAAAATACCGGTTTAAAACTTTCTTTTGCAGCAGAGATGTTATACATTACATACCATGCAATCATTCAAGATCCATCTTTTTTAGAATAGACGACAAAAAAATCCTACTTTCTTCATTTTTGTTCATTTTTCTGATTAAATATGATGAGGATGACATTACAATGATCATTCCCTTTAATACAATAATTCATATCCAATCTGCAATATGAGTCAAAATCATCACAGCTAGGTATTTTTTTCAAAATTATTCAGCCCTAGTTTAATCTAATATTGTGTTGTTATAATATACCATGATTTATTGCTTATGTTTGTTGGAAAATACATAAGATCAGGAGCTTAAGGAATAATTGCATATCAAATTGCAAAAAAATTGAAATAAGATTATTTATTATTTATTTATTATTATGTTCCCAAATCATTCAGCCTTATATTCTACTAATTTGACGTCACTGTAGCTGCAGGGAGATGTTGATGTTGCTAAACCAAAGCTTGTTGAAGATGAAAATAAAGCATGCAAAACATATTAGTGCACTAATTGTAGATCGTAGTTAATTGCATGTAATGCATTTTCCCTTGACAGCCCTAATTTAAAGTTTTCAGACAATAGTTGTCATTGATACAATCTCATTTAAAAAGACCTTTGAATTAATCTTTTTACAACAGCTTTTTAAAATGTCTTAAATACTGAATAAATCATTTATTTTCTATGGTACTTTAAAGTTTCAGGGATTAAACCCTGTGTGTGTGGACCTATATGTAATACGTTGGAAACAATGGAAAGCAAAAGATATCGCTTCATATAAGTTTATGGTTTAAAGCATGGGTGTCAAACTCAAGGCCCGGGGGCCAAATCCGGCCTGTGGAACAGTTAAATCCGGCCCACAAGATGATCTCATATTTCTAACTGTCCCATCAGTCTGAGGTCTGCAGATTTACTCAAGCATAAAAATGTGAACTTATCCTGATGATTTAAGATATCCTTGTTAATATATCTATAGATATAGATATCCTTTCACAAAATCTGAAAAAGTAAGGAGTAAAAATATTTAGATAAGAAGTCAGGGATGTGGGAAAAATAATCAATTTGTGTTTTAATTTCACATTTTTAATTTAGCATCTCACAATTAGGACTCAAACTTAAGATTCTGACTTTTTATTTCATACTTTGAGCATTTCAACTCATAATTTTGACTTCTCATATAATATTTTGAGCTATAAGATTCATAATTCTGATTTTTTAATTCATATTTTGACCTTTTAAACCAATTATTTTGTATTTTACCTTGTACTTTTAACTCCAAACTTTGACTTCATAATCTCATAGTTTGACCTTTTAGACTCACAATTTGAAATGTGGAATCATATTTTGACTTTTAATTTCATGATTACAAATTTATTTCATATTTTGATAAGCTCATGATTTTGACTTTCTAATATATTTGCCATTAAAAAACAGTATTTTTCATTTTCATGTTTTGATCTTTTTGACCTAATAAATGTACTTTTCTCAGATTGTGAGCCTTTAAACTTAACTTTTTAATTTTTAAATGTCAAAATCATTTACCATCAGTGCTAAGTTTTTATTTCATATTTAATCACTGGTGAAATGAGGTTGACAGTTTCTGGTTAAAAAGGTGACCCTGTTAGGCCCTCAGGTTAGACCTGAATCCAGAATCCGGCCCCTGCTGTGATTGAGTCTGACACCCCTGGTTTAAAGTCATGCCTAAGATCAAAATTAGCTTGTGAAGCTTAAATCTTTAGTAGTTTTATCAAAGTGAAATGTTTCATTTTCCTTGTTTGCATGAATAATGACTCAGTGAAAAGTGTTAAATGTTCAATGCTTTAATTTGAAGCGAAATCCCAAAGATGTTTCCAGTAGAAAACCCCAGTGCTTGGGATTTCTGATCTTAAGGTTGAAAGAAAGAGAAAAGATTAAGTAAATGAGATTAACTCTAAAAAATGAAAAATAAAAGAGAATTGTGGTTGAATGAAGATATGAGAAAAAGCAATCAGAAGATGATGGAGATGGGAGTTCTGGGGAGAAAAAGAAACTGTATGGAGAATGTTTCTCTCTGAGATGATGGTGTACAGCCTTAGAAATAAAAGGATGCTAAGTGAAAAGGAAAGAAAGAGGTCATTGAGTATGTGTATATACAGTCGAGGAGACTCTCACCCTTGCTGTGCTGTGCTTCAAGACTTTCCCCAATTAGGAATCTGGGTGAGGCTGTGTGCCCTTCTGGCCTCGCCAGCGTTTTGAGATGCCAATTACTCGCATGGTTAATGAGGTTAACGCACAGAGGGTAAAAGGGAGATGAGGACGAGCGAGCAGGGCGGGTGAGGGAGGGGGTTGGAGGATGATGGGAACAAGGGGGGCTTTTGAATTTTCACCTCAGTGTGGGCTCAGATTTAGAGTATTGTCCAGGGGAGCTGCCTGCTCAGCTGTAGAGAATCTAACAGACTTCACCTTCTGTATTCATACCGACACTTTTTTAAGCAACCGACCTTTTCCTTCTATGACAAACATGCTGAAAAAGTTTGGTGTTATTCCAACAGGCTCAAGGCATTTCAAAACAAAAAGTGGATGTAAATGAGCTATTTTAGAAATCTGATCTGCACTTACACTTGCAGAGAGCACCATAAGATTTCACTCCAGATGGAGGAAAGACCCACATGCACCCTCTTCCTTTTCTCTACATTTTCATGTAGCGCCCTTATAAAGATGCAAGGGGTTTGATGTAGAGACAGGGCAGAAAGCGCTGGTCAGTTTTAAGGAAATAAAAATGTGGAAAGAGGAAAATATTAACTCTTAAAGAAACACTGGAAGGTTTAGTGAGAGCTTAAATAATAAAAAAGTTAGGAAGAGTGACTTGTAGAGTTCTTAAAGGGTCGTTTACGAAGAAGAAACTCAAGTCTAAAGCTGCTAACTTAATTTCTGCTGAATTTACAGACTGATGTAAAAACTAAAGAAAAAGCCTGTAGCAGGGAGCATTTAAAGCTGAGAAGAGGGAAAATAGAGAGGTTTGAAGAACTGACTGAGGTAAAAGACAGAAGGGGGAAGAACGGGGCATTTCAGATGGAGAGGTATGGAAACTGAGACAAAGCAAAGACAGGACATAAATCAAGGTAATGCTACAGAATGGCAAACAGTAAACAATACAACCAGGAAACAAAACAAAAGAGAAACAGAAATTAGTGTCAGAGGAGCCTCCGCTTTTATCGAGGAGGAGACTTGACGTGCCTGAAATGTGTCATTGCTTTTCTGCTTTAGAACAGAAGAAAAAATTTGATGCAACATGCCGAGATAAAATGTTATGCAGAACGGAAACTAAAGAGTCACTTAAAACCGTGTCAGGAAATGCCCTTTTGGAGAGAAGTGAAGGACTGAAATGAGAGAAAAGTAACCTACGAGAACTAAAAACACAACATCAATGAGAGGGAAAAGAACCAGTGAAGAAAGGTATCATCTAACTGGAATCAGATCATCTTAGCTCATGGTGTTGGCTTGTTCCTCTTTCTAAAAATACACAATAAATGTCTGATAACTTCTGCAGTATAACCTCAAACTGTGAGCAGTCTTGATGGTTCAGTTTAAGGCTTTGATTTTAAAAACAAATACCTAGAGCTAGAGCTAGTAGAAGCATTGCTGTTTTAGACATTCACGTAAGCAGAAAACACTGCACATGCCAACACTGTACGTTTCTACAGAAACAGGAACAATGCACTATGTCAGCAGTTCAATGAAGTAGGAACAAGTAGTGCCGTCCTCTAGAGCAGGGGTTTTCAACCTTTTCAGCCCACAACCCCCAAAATTAAGGTTCCAGAGACTGGGGACCCCCACTGTACCTAAGGGTGGTTGAACACAGCCATGCACAATTAAGAACAGTCATGTGCAGACAAGGTGGTCCATGAGGGGGGTAAAGGGGAGAGCTTTCTGGCACCCAACCCAACTGGAGGCCCATGGAGGTCAGCAAAATGTTATGATGTCATTTAGCAGACACTTTTATCCAAAGTGACGTACGTTTGAGAGCAAGAACAAAAAAAAAAAAAAATAGTCGACTGTAAAGTTAAGCAGTGATATCCATATTTTGTATTTAACCTGAAAAAATAACCACTCTTATCAAAAAAACAAAAATCTTTTTTGATCATTTGTGTGGTAAATAGCCTCTAAAAAATGTAAATCTCTTTGTTAAAAAATTACTAAAATGGGTTAAAAATGCTACAACGGTTTAATAATGGCAAAAAATGGTGGAAAAGGTGGTGACATTGGATTTCAAAAGTAGCACAAATGGGTTAGAAGTGGCAAAAATTAGATAAAAATGGCAAAAAAAAAAACCCAGAAAGAAAGGCAAGAATGGGTTAAAGTGGTAAAAATAGACATAAATGGTGGTAAAATGGAGTTAAAAAGTGGCTGTTAAGGCTTTAAATTGGCAAAAATGGTTGGAAATTTGGTGAAATGGGATGAAAAAATGATATAAACTGGCAATAAAGGTTTAACTGAGAAAGAGAAAATTGGCAGATAATGGCAGAAATTGGTTAAACTACCAAAATTGGCAGATCAGGCAGTGAAATGTGGTTAAAATGGGAAAAATTGTGTGTAAAAAGTAGAAAAAAGGGGTTAATAGTGGCCATAATGGGTCAACCATTAGTTTTAAGTGTCAAGAATTAGTTCAGAAGGCAAAACAGGCAGAAAAAAAGGAAAAAGTTTAAAATTGACAAAAACAGGTGTTAAAAGGCAAAATTTTATTAAAATTGGTGGGAAAAAATGATGAAAAGGGGTTACAATTTGGCTGAATCTGTGTAGACTGGCAGCAGTGTAATTTAAAAATATTCTTAGTTTTTTTTAGGGCTTTTGGAGACCCCCTCTCAGTGTCTCACAACCCCAGATGGGGTCCCAACTCCAAGGCTGAGAACCACTGCTCTAGAGCCGTGGTTCAGAAGTAGTAGGTCAGGAGCCAAAAGTGGGTTAAGGAGGTGCTGTCGGTTGGCCATGATTGTATGTCTGAGAAAAACAATGTGGCAAAAAGTCTACTACATACAGAAGCCTGAAGTGGACATGTATACGTATTATTTTAGCTTTGTTTTGATTTATAAAAGATCAATTTTAGTTGTGTCTTTAGATTTCAACATATTTAACTCATTTTCTTCTAATAGCAAAGCTGTTTCTCATGATAATGACTTAATTTCTCCAATTCCCATTGCTGTGACAACATGCAAATCAAAATGTACATGTTATCATGGGAGACAGGGTGTAATGATGAGCTTTTTAACACGTTGGTTTGGTCCTGTCTTCTGTTGTCAGTAATAGCATGAACAGGTAGTAGTTGGCCAGACTGGGAAGAAACGGTTAGGAAATCAGAACAGGCCAACTGAACTGGAGTTGGTGCACCAGTAGTGCTGAGGCTAGCCCAGCAGAGAACCACTACTCTAGAGCAGTGGTTCTCAAATGGTGTGGCAAGGCACACTGGTGTGCTTAAAGGCAAGTCTAGGTTTGCCCAAAATGTTATTACTACAACTTTATGGCAAGTACTGTACCCAGACCTGCCCACAGAGCTGGCTGGACACCTGAAAGACCCCAGATAATGGGACCCACCCAGTTGGGATTTATTGATGATATCAGTGCATGTGAGTTGGATCAGTAGCATTGGTGCTAGCATCCTAGCTAACAGTTACCTCAAAGCGTGGCAAGCTATTATTGGGTTGAAATTGGTGTTGAAATTATCAATTCATGCTATTTCTAACCAAGTCAACCAATTTTTCCACCAATTTTTGCCACTTCTTTTGACAA
Organism: Cheilinus undulatus; assembly: GCF_018320785.1. NCBI lineage: Eukaryota > Metazoa > Chordata > Actinopteri > Labriformes > Labridae > Cheilinus > Cheilinus undulatus. The sequence continues at coordinate 45,916,995 of NC_054880.1, forward strand.
CTTAAACCATTTTGCTTCGGGTTTTTTTTTAGCATTTTTGCCACTTCAATTTGCTACTTCAGATCCATTTCTGCCACATTTAACCCACTTTTGCTACCCTTTTGCTACTTTTCGCCCCATTTTGTTCTTGTTTGGCCATTTTTCCCTATCACTTTTAACCCCTTTTTACCACCTTTTAGCAACTTTAACCCCTTTTCCACTTTTTTGCCACTTGTAATCTATTTATGCCACCTTTTTGGTCATTTTAGCCCAATTTTGCCTTTGTTTGACCACTTTTTGCCGAATTTTGCCCTTTTTTTCCTTTTAACAGGTCTTTACCACCTTTTTACAACATTTAACCATTTTAGGCCACTCGTAACCCATTTCTGCCACTATTTTGACATTTTCAACAAGTTTTTGCCAGTTTCAACCCATTGTTTGCTTACTTTTTTTTTAACCAATTTTTGACCATTTCTGACTTTGTTTTGCCACTTTTTTGCCCAATTTTGCCATCTCCATGATCCCACAGTTGGCTGGGCTCCAGAAAGCTCTCCCCTTTATCTCCCCTTATAGGCCATCTTGACTGTAACATAATCAAAAACTCTATTTTGTATCGATTTAAATATGGTGTGCATTGAGATTCTGGCTTAACCTTAGGTGTACCTTGGGCAAAAAAAATTGGAGAACTACCGCTCTAGAGTCTCTTTGAAAGCTAAAACAGCCAGCTAATGACAAAACACTTTGTATAGAAGCAGGAAAATCAGGGGGTAACAGTTCAAGGGTTTTAAAATCCTAAAATTCTGAAAAACAAATGTCTTGTATGAATCTATGAGAAGGTCTAACAGTCAAATAACCCTATTGTTCACCTTTCAACAAAGGCATAAAAGCCATCAAAACATAAAAATGACAACTATTTTCCATTTTAATGAATACCCTCATAAAGGTCATGCTTATAAAGAGATTCTTCCTGGCAAACCCTAAAAACAGGATATAACTTGGTTCTTTTCTGTCTGAAATAAATAAACAGATGCAGCTTTTCAGCTGGTATCAGTTCTGAGTACAGTCCCCATCACAAATTATACACTCAGTTTTCTAAAAGTCCCATCTCCCTGACTCTGTCCCATTTCTTTGACCCCTCTCTTCTGCTCCCACTGCTATCCCCTCCCTCTCCTCACCTTGTCGTCCTGTGAGTCCGGCTGCAGCAGGCTGTGCTGCTGGATGGCCATGGGTGGAGGCAGAGGTACCGAATCTGCCCCCTCCTCTCCCTCCTCCTCTCCACAGCTCTGCATCCCTGAAGAACTGGATTTGGACAACGTGCCGCTGGACAAGCCTTCATTACGAACCCTCTGCAACACACAAGGGGGGAATAACGTGAACGACATCCCACAAAACAACTATATCAAGAGTGTATGTTTTAAAGTTCCCACCTCCTCCAAAGTTTCATCCTGAGGAGTAGCAGCACTGTCGTCTGAGTCTTTCTGGGACCCAATTGTCATCTCTCCGCTCTTCCTGATGTCACGGCTCTTCTTGTGCTTGTGGGCCAGCTTCTTCACGTGTCCGTCTGCCTTTCCGCTGCTTAGCCGACGCACTGGGCTGGTGAGCCACTTCCGCAGGGTGTTACCTTAGAAACCATCCAAACACAACAAATTCAGTTTGCCCCTTTATGGAGGATTATTTAAGCACTAAAGAAACAAAGAAAAGTAAACCTCCGTTAACCTTTTAGTTTGAATACTCAATAAATCATCAGCATAGAGCAAAATCACATGATTTTGTTCTAATAGACATGGCAGAAAGACAACCTACTCCAAACATAGTTCTCTATTTTTCGGACACTGCTCTGATGTTACTTGCTGTTTTTAAGTTTTTCTGGGAATTTCGAGAGCAGAGATACAACACAAAGTTTGGGCAACTATGCACGTGAGTGACTGTACCTGGTCTTTTAGGCCCCGGGGAAGTGTGGGAGCCAAGGCCATGGCCAGGCTGGAGAGTGGCAGATGATCCTGGCATGATTGAGTCATTGCTGCATACCGACAGAGTATCTGTGGAGATAAAGTGAGTTTTATAGTACATTTGCTCATCAAACCATTTGAAGATTTTTCAGCTTTAGTTCGTAAAATTCCCTAAACTGATTAGCGGCGGAAGGGATGCACCTTTGTGGTTGAAGATGCCCTCCATCTCCATGGATGACCTGGAGTGGGCAATGCAGAGCATGGAGCAGGGCACCAGGCCCTCCATGGCAGGGGAGCGGTCTGTGGTCCTGACCAGGCACCAGTCAGGTCTGTCGTGGCAGCGCTCCAATACCTCCACTGTCTGGCAGCGCCGCACCGACAGCTCGTTGCTGTTGCTGGCCACAAAGTCATGGATCACGACCGTCAGCTCACAGCCACCGGAAAGCTGAAGGAGCAAAGATTATTCTGTGAGCTTAGCTCTTCTCGTAACATGTGAGGACATCATTTCTGATCACCAGTGTGTCTGTGCAGGCTGACCTTGTCGCTGTCCAGTGTGTTCTGTGAAGTCCTGGATGCCAGAGAGATGGTGTCTGGTTGACTGCTTCCTTCACCCTGACTGTCCAGGTCTTCGCCATCCCTGAAACACAGAAGATCAATAAAAGCTCAGAGTTTGAGCCAAAGTAATTGGGTAGGACATCCTGTAGTAGTAGGTGTCTCACTTACCTTCGCCCCTTGTGGTGCTTGGCTGTGGTCGCCTTGGGAATATGAATGGGCTCCTTCAGCGCTCCTCTCAGGTGAATGGTGCGCTCCTGAATGACCTCCCTGATGTGTTTGATCCAGTCCTGCTTGTTCTCTATGCTTGACGCCTGTAATAAATAAATCATGGAACAAGTTCAAGAAGTCAAAAGATGTCCAGAAATCAACTTTCCTTGGAATTCTTGTTTCACTCTGTGCATTTCACACAAGTCTGAATGTACTTCTCGTCATCTCTTTTCAACTGAAACCATGTTTTCTGATAACTGCATTTTGTATGAGACCATTTCAGCAGCGTCCTGCAGCGTCCTGTATCAGCTGCATCACCAAAGCCCTGTCCAAAGAAACTCAACACTAGGGGTGTGTATTCGCAAGAATCTGACATGCATATCCTGATACAGGGGTGCCGATATCAATATATTGTGATACTATGAGCAGGGCGATATATTGCGATATTTATATATATTTGTATGTATATGGGTGTATATGTGTGTTACATATACAGTATATATATATATATATATATATATATATACACACACACACACACACACACACACACACACACACACACACAGTTCTTAACAAATTTATTAGACCACCTGTCATATTTGTCTCAGAGACCATCCAGCATCATGAAGTGCTTTGTGGACTCTTTCATTTTCACTGAGCTCTCCACGTTTTACCATTTTGAACAGGAATGAGGAATTTCAAACTGAATTCACCCAAATTTGAGCCGGCTCACTGGGCTTCTCTGAGAAGTCCGAAATAATCAAGCACAACATTCGAACACTAAAACTCGTTTTTCTGTTCAGGAATGACAGTAAATAACTATAATTTGACATATTAATCAAAAAATATTAATGTGCTTTACTATTTTTTCAGTTTTTTTGTAAAGCAGTAACTTTAAAAATTAATGGATAACAATAAAAACTATATTTTAGCATTAAAAATATCATTTGGGTTAAAGAGCTTCTACACATTGGTGTATTAACCATTGCAGAAACTTAAAAAATGATTTTGGTAATTACCAATGCTGTTAATTTAGGGCAGCTGTGGCATAAACCTTACTTTGGGTGGAGGTCTAATAAATTTGTTAAGCATTGTATATATATAACAACTATGCCATTTTAAGTTAACATGGAATATAACAGAATTAATCTATTAATAAAAATGTATTAAATTTATGTGAATAGTATATAAATAAAAAATAGTGCATTATAAAATACATGTTCCTGTATGAAATCTGAAGAAGAGGATTTTTCCCATTTGTTTTAGTAAATTAAAATGCTTTCAGGATTTTTATGAGAAAATTATAAAAATAAATCAATATAGATAAATATATATCAATTTAGAGTAAATGTACTCAAATCTTTTATATTTCAGAGATACCAGCTTGTATGTCTTTGCCTAATGACAAGGTGCTTGTGGAGGAAGACTGATCCTCATGTCCAGCTCTTGGACTGATGGCGTGAGGAGGGCATTATGTGACGGGCCAGTGTTTTGATCATATTACGGAAGCCGTCATTACTAACGTTCACTACACGGCGCAGGTCCTTACAAGTAAAACAGAGTATTGACTGTAATTAAGAGTAAAAACCAGCGGTAGCTTCAGCAGGCTTCTTTCACGTTACCTGTTAGCCGCTAAGCTATCGCTATGTTGTCAGGTCTGTCTTGTTGTCTGAGTACCGTCTTTAATGTTTTGGAAGCCAAACTAAGTCCACATATCCGCTATGAATGCAGCAGAAGCATCACTGCTGGTTAGGCACGAGCAACCGGCTAGCTTGGTAAGACAATGTGGCTGCTGTGTAGAATAAGGTGTTGGATGACTTAACTACAGTATTCAGACTTCTCTTCTCACTTGTTCATCATTTTTCACAGGCTCTAAATTGCACCACGAAGTGTTTGGCTATTGCATCCAACTGTTTCCCACCTATCCCTTGCCAGCTGTTAGAACAGGTAGTCAGGAATCACTGCCCAAGAAAAGTTCTCACTCTAGTCTTTCAGCCTCGTAACTCAGGCATTTTGATCTCCTTTGGATCAGATGAACAACAGAAATGTGAGCCACTGTTCAAGAAGAAGAGAGAGGATAAGAGGTGCGTGTTCTTCAGACTTGTGGGAAGTGGCTGAGGGCTGTGTTGTAGGATAGTTTGTACTCACCATCGCTCCATGTTTGGATCCCTGACTTAGCTTTGAATTTGAAATATAAAATAGAAAATTTCACTGGTTTTGTTTAAGAAGATGTACATGACATTTTTATGCTGACAGAATAGTTTGACATGAATAAACATACAACACTGATAATCTGCCTCAACCGCAGGCCAATTCAATGTTAAGCATGTTGTAATGGATGCTAAGTGTGTGACAGGGTGTGTGTATCTGTGAGAGAGCATGTGTAGTTATTCCAGAGACACACTTCATTTACAATACACTCACTGCAGGACTGGTGGTTAGTTTGCTAGTTGACGTGTTCTACAATTGTAGTGCTCACAGTTAAAAGTGTTAGGATTCATGCTGTTCCAACTGCTGACTCAAATTCTAATCCATCTGTGACAGTTTTTCAACAGGAAAACACAAGATGTTTCAACACGGGGACTAGAAAAATCCGCCCGTAGACCCAAGTGAAAGGCTGTCATGCTTTAATTCTGCAGCAACATTAAAAAGTTTGTTTTCCTGGTAGAGAAACGTGGCTACTTGTCCCTTCAATAAAGTGGCTCACAGCCAGGACGGGAGATTGTGGGCGTCAAGGGGTTGAATCAGTGTCAGCAGCGTTGGTGGAAGCATGTCAGCCCACAGAGAGAATTAGAGATACAAACATCCACAAAAAAACACAGCCCCAGAAATACAAATGTGCTTGTGTTTGTTAACAGATGGAATAAAGCAGAAACAGAGGCTGGCAGGGAGAGACAGACAGAAGACGGAGGGAAAGAAGAAAGACAGAGTTGGAAGTTTTTGGCCACCTTGAAGCTGCTCATGCAATCAAACAAAACATCAGAGGGAAAAGTGTGAGAGAAGAAAAGTGGAAGAGGTTAAGTATAAAGACAACTGGGTTAGACCGATATTGAGGTTTTCCCACAATAAGCCGTATTTGATCAGGTGTTCATCCAACATTCTAGCATAGATTTGTTTCTGTTAATGATTTACCTATGATTTAAATGCCACAACATTTAATGTTACCACAGTACTTGTTTTTAAAACCTATATCAGTCAAACCCAAAGTTAGATTAAGAGGGAGCAGAGTAAAGGAATGGATTTTACCTTGAGTACAATCTTATTGTCAGACGTTGGAGTGCGGCCCACCCATAGAGCGAACTTACAGGGGTCTCCTTCAACATGCTCCGTCACCCCCAACTCTGATGTCTAGAAGAACGGAAGAATAAAGAGGACAATTAATTAACTCAGCTTTAAGGTTCACTCTGTGGCTGTGGATCAATGTCTGTAAGAATTACTCATCATGAACTGGGACTCCCTGAGACACACCAGACTGGCTTCAGGAATCATTTCAGTGGTCAAGTAAGATTCACTTGTTTGCATAACTGTTGTAGTTAAAGATAGGAAGCAGTAAAGGTCTTTGCATACAGAGTCTTAGTTTTTATTTATCACTAATCAGGAAAAAAGACATCACACACTCTGAATGTGGCAAAATTTTGTTTTTTTACTGTGATGGGAAATATCAGTGAGGATGAGCCTCCCTCTGGATCCACCTGTCCTGACACAGAGCTTCATACAGCACCAGCTCGCACGTCACAGCTGTGTCAGGTTGGAGAGAAGGAGAGCAGCTTCTAATTCAGTCCCTGTTAGGTGGCTGTGAGAATAAACGCATGCCTTATCTCTAACATTTCCATGGTCGATATCCACATCATACACGGGCAAACCACGGGGTTTAAAGTGAGGTTATGGTGCAATAGAGAGAGAGAGAGAGCAGAGCTGAGCAAGCGGGAGAGAAGGAAGCAGCAGACGCTGTTTTGAATCATCCATAACCACCCTCTTCTTATTTTTTACCTCGTACAGTAAAAGTATATTTTCTCTTTTTTACCTCCTCCATTCATTACCTCTGCCAAGGACGTTATGTGATCGGCAGGGTTTGTTAGTTTGTTAGCAATGTAACTCAAAAAGTTATGGACGGATTTTGATGATGTTTTCAGGAAATGTCAGAAATGGCATAAGGAAGAAGTGATTAGATTTTGGGAGTGATCCGGATCACCGTCCAGGTGCTCTCTGTGTGCTTTTCTAGTTTCATAATGTGTTCATTCTTCTCCTTCTTCTACTATTATAAATGTGGCTGCTACTGTTATTATTATGATTATTATCATCATCATTCTTATTATTATTATTAATAATATCAATATCATTCTTATTATCATTATTATATTACTATTATAATTGTTATTATTATTGTCATCATTATTATTGCTAATATTATTATTGTTATTATCATTATTAACATTATTATTATCATTATTATTATTATTGTTATCATCATCATTATCATTATTATTGTTATCATCATCATTATTATTATTATTATTATTGTTATCGCTATTATTTTGTTGTTTGGTTTATTCATAAATTCATGTAAGGTATTTGTGCTTTATGTATTTCTTTGTTAAATTTTGTCCTTTCTACTTTTATTGCATTTTATTTGGTTTTTATTTTTGTGTTTTATTTTATTTTCCATTATAATTTTTGTCCCCACATATTAATGAACATAACTCTCAAATTTCACAAGTTATGCTTCTGAAAATCTCTGCTTTAGGGCTCCAGTAGACTGTACTGCTGTCTTAACTATGCATACCTTGATGTAGTTTTATTTATTTTTTACCAATATTATATTTCCATTCCCCATGACCCCCCAGCGGGATGAGCGATATAGAAAATGGACGGATGTGTATATATACACATTTTTGTACTATTATTTTTCATCATTATCAATATTAATGCATATTTTTAACCCCCCACCCCCATGCACACTTGCATATCACTCGTCTGTCTTGTTATTTCTTACAATAAAAATAAAAATCAATCACCATCTCAATGACTTAGACTGATACAAAAATTTTAGTAAAACTGATTAAAATGACGGCTGAAAGTTTTGGCATCAGTGAGCAAACATGGTTAGAACAACACAAGACTGGTTTTCTTTTTCACCGTGCAAAAAATTGAGACAAATAAATGGACTCAGTGTGCAAAGGCCTTTAGAGTTGATTAAAAAAAGCCAACATAGGCACCCTCAAATCAGAGATCTTCTCCGAAACGGGTTGGTTTAGTAAAAACTGTTTTAGTTAAATATCCCTTCACACATCAAAAAAATACACTTACGAAGAGTTTGCTCTTATAGATGTATTTGCTCCTGCCGTTCGAGTCTTTGACCTCCTTGCTGAAGACAAGAGACATTTCAAAGAGGAAGAGGTGGCGCTCGCGACCCTTCCGGATCAGAGTTTTGGGATCCCAAACCTGGAATGACTCCTGGAGGATGAGTTCACCCTGGGACTCGATGTTTTCATCAAAACCTGGAAGAATGGGATAAAGGTATGAGAAATATGAAACAAAATAAGCATTTTTCTATTAAGATTTCTCACAAAGGGAAGAGTAAAAGATACAGGAGCTTAAACAACAGCAGTGTGTCACCTTCCAGCATAGACAGGTGCATGGCATCATTGGCTCTCTTAGGAACGCTGAGCATCACCTCCAGGCCATCTTTGATTTCACCTTTACCTTCTTCACAGCACGTTAGCAGCTCCTAAACAAACACACGCAGAAACCATGACAACAAGAACATGTAGGCGCAGCCACCTGAGCGGTGAGACTGAGTTTTTATGCGTCACCTTCAGCAGGAGCTGATACTTGGTTATTCTCTGCACAGGCTTGATCAGGTAGGAAGAGATGGAGTTGGCCAGTCGGTGTCTCTGCTGAATTTCCTGCAAAGAGAGGAGCAGTCATGTGATCAGAAAATGAAAATGAACTGAATCATTTCACTTTAACTGCTGCAGGCAATACTCACATCAAAGTAGTTCCCAGCATGCTCTAAGATGAGCTGGGTGGAGTCAGGTTTGTTCTTACAGTAGTTCACATACATCTGGAACTTGTCAGCCTAGATGAAGAGAGAAAGTTCTTCCAATGAATGTGATCAGAACTTTTTAGGTTGATTTTTACAGCTAAGAGGCAAACAGTCAAGATTAGCTAATACGTATGATATTGTTTGCCAATTTCAAAAAACTCGGGAATGAAAATGTTCATCCTTAAAGTAAGGTAAAAGTTAAATGGAAGGCTGGAAACATAGCTAAAGCTGCTCAACAATCACACTTACCCATGTGACAAAGCAATGACCCACATCCTCTGGGAGCTGCTCGTATTTCTCCAACTCTTTGAGAAAGATGCTGAAAAAACAAAGAATGAGAAATCACAATCCATAGAAACAGTAACACAGTAAGTGAGGATCTGACCTGGCTGCTGGGTACCAACTGGTCTAATTTAAATAACAATAAAAAGAGAAACAAAAGCGGTGTCTTACTTATGATGGAATTCATAAAGGTCCTGCATGTTGCCAAAGATGATGTGCTCCTTGTTGATGATTCCAGGAGGAATCTCTTCCACGCCGCTGGTCATCTCCCACAGGTAGGTCTTTGGGCAGGAAGGAATACCAGATTAAACAACAGAGCTATTAAACATTTTCAAACATTGTGTGGAAAGTTGTTGCACGACTCTGGCATGAAACAGGTTAAAAGTGGTGGGTTGGAAAGTTGGACTTACATCCATGCACTCCCGCAGGTCTCGCACGTAGGCTTTTTCTGTCTGAATCAGCTCTGCCATGATGAACCTAGACTCACACAGAGACACACACACAACACACACAATTAGCAATAGTCTTACAGTCTTCATCCACAGAATGATTTATCCCCAAGTCAATGGCTCATTTTCAGCCTTTCTACTCCATTTGTTGTACTGAATAATGAACGAGTCACAGGCTGTAAAACATGCTCATAAAACCAGCCGTGAAAAACTGAAATCATGCTCTGGATTTACGCTGCTTGTGTGAAATGATGCTGCCTCCTTTTCCTGAGTATGACACGTAGATTCATTTGCTTCATTTTGGACTGTTGTGTATGCAGGTGTTCTGGCGCTGCTAATGTGGAGAGGACATTAAATCCTCCATTTTTTCTAACACTAAATTCACTGTCTCACACAGAACCTCCCTCAACTACTGCACAAGTCTGCATCCATGTTGACGGGGACCCTAATGGGTGCAGAAACTGAACCTGTGACCTCCTTATGACAGCCCATCATGGTTACCATTAAACTGCTCTGCAGTGCAGTTTAGGCACTGAGCCGATGATTTAATTACTCATCCTGTGGGGTGATAAAACATCTTTCCAGCAGGGGGGGATCCAGTGAAAGTGCTGACTTGCTACTATGTTTTAGTCTGTAGGAACAGTGTGTGCAGCTTTAGCTAAGCAGGCCAAACTTTAATGAATCCTCGTCTGAATATGGCGAATAATAGCACATTGAGAAGAGAACTGATTCTCTTAAGCTTCTCTTAAGAGCTGTTCTCCACACTAGAGGGACCTTGTTTTAATAGTTCCTGTTCTCTTCAGTGGAAAGTGTTATACACTAGGGCTGGGCAATTAATTGCAAATTAGATTAAATTGCAATTGCCTGCTGCAATTTTCAAATCGCAGAAGGTGCAATATTTCTTTTACCAGTAATGTGTCAAAATACCAGTTTAACCCTTAGAGCTCACAACATCTTGGTAACGTTTGAACCATATGTTGTAGGCACTTAATTGTTTTTTTTCATCTGAAAGCTCTTCATTGTGCCTTTCTGATTATGTCCTCCATGCATTTGTAGCTCTTACAGAACATTTTCTAGTGAGCCCTGAACTGGGCTGACTTTCTGGGGTCTCTGAGGACGGTGTTGTTGTAAATAACAACATGGGACAAGTTTAAAAAAACATTGATAACTTTGAACCATAAGTAACTCTTTTTTCTTCTGAAACTTGACTTTCTCACTGTCCTCGATGTCTCTGTAGCCCTAAACGCCGCCGTTCTAGCGAGCCTGGAACTTCTGTGACTTTTTGGGGTCTTTAAACCCACATTGTTAGATCCGATAATAAGCGTCTTTTTATCCATTTTTAATCCATTTTCAATCACTTACTTTGGCTTTCTGCCCAGGGCATCGCCATGTTGTTTACCGCAATGCATTGTGGGAGTTGCAGTTGAATAGTTGCTGCTTTGAGGAATGGGACAAATGAATCTAACTGCAAAAAGGTGCACAGACTTTCCTATGTATATCTCTAGATAGTTTAAGAAATGTTAGTCACAGAATGTTTATTTTTTCACTGTTGTGTCCCCAAGAGATGGAGAACAAGTCCGCAAAGAAAAGGCTCAGTCACTGATGTTTACTGTATGTTATAAATAAAAATTTGAGTTTCAAATTAAGATTTTCTTTTTTCTTTTGTCTTTCAAGTCCAGTAACTTTTTAAAAAATCAAGTGACATTACTGTAGTAGATATATTCTTAAAGCCCACGTTGTCCTGAAAAAAAGCATGTTTATATGCTTAAAAGCTTGACTGTACACCACAGGGTTGATGTTTTACAAGATTTTTAAAACAAAAAGTCCAGACGAGACATGATTGTGAAAAAAATAGCTGTGAGCTCTAAGGGTTAATAAATCAATTTTTTGCAGCAGCAGACATTTTAAGCACATTATGCAAACATTCAAGTGTCATTTTTTATAATGGTTTACAAAAATCCTCCTTTTCGTGTTTTATGTATGTTTTTCTTCATCAAAATGAGTGACATAAAAATGATAATGCCCTTAAACAAAGCAAATGACATTACATTTGCAATATGAGCAAAAATAGTTAGCTCATTCTGTCTGAAACATATGAAGCCTAGTGTTACTTCACAAAAGTCATACCCCATACCAATCAGCTGGTAGCCAGCCTCACCTCCTCCACCCAGCCTCCTCCTTTATAGGTTAAAATAACACTCCCATATTCAGATTCATGCTACTATGGATTCATTGCTTCAGAATTAATTTCATTGTGTTCAATGCACATGGTCTTATTTATGAAATTATTTATAGCTTGAATTTGTTGAAAAATAGATAAGATTAACCCAAGAATAATCGCATATTAAATCGCAATAAAAAATCGCAATAAGATTATTTTTGCAAATTGTTCAGCCCTATTATACACAGAAGCAGTGACATACTCTTTTCTGCGTGCTGACTTGCGTTTCTCCTCGTTCAGCTCATGAGCAGCATCACGCAGCTTGACCTCTGACCCCGGTGCTGTGGCTGGGATGATGTCCAGCTGAAGATCCTTACTCTGCCACAGACAGATTTAAAGATTAAGACAGAGAAGGTGGCAATGTGAGTTAGCTTCTGCACCATATCGAAACCACATGAGCACTCACAGCCTTGTTAGAGTCGGAGGAGATCCCCAGGGCTTTCTCCAGGCTGCAGCGGTACTTGTCCATGCGTAGCGAGAAGTCTCTGTAGCGTTTATCTACAGCAGTCACCCATTTTTTGATCTCCCCAGCGTGACTGTGGCCTTTCTCACAGAAACCGTCCGCCAGCTGGATCAGAAGCTTCACGCGTTCCTTAGTTTGCTGTAGAAGAGGGGAAGAGAGTGTTAAATGTACACACATCACACATTTAGTGATATGTTGTGAACGTATAGCGTGTGTGTGACCAACCTTGGCTGTGATGTGGAAGTCTTCATGCTCCTTCAGCAGTTCCTGTGTGTGATGGATACTGGAGCCGGTGGAGGTGTGTGTGGACAGGTAAAACTCGCCGGTGTCATGAATCCACTCCAGAGCCTGAAAACATGGCATACATGTGTTTACGTGTGTGGTTTTATCATCCTAGCTGCATCAATGCTTTTACAGCCGTTATCCTTCACTACTCTTTGATTCTGAGTTTCACTCACCTGTTTGGCACTGCGCTCAAACACCACATACTGCTGACACTGGTCCAGCCGTCGTTTCCTCATGGTCCAGAAGTGGAGAACGCGGTTTTCTCTCTGGAGCAGCTCATTGAGGATGTCTTTAGAAAACAAAGAAGATATGAAGATAACGCCCATGGGGATACATCCCTGTCCACACAGAGCTTTGTTACAGAGCTTTTCTGACTTTAAATACGGGCTGTCAGCATGAATGCATTCCTCTCCATTAACTGAGGCCCATACTAAGGGCATATTCTATTAATCACAAGCTTAACTGTTCCTTGGTTAAGCCACTGCAACATCTCCCTGCAGCCACAGTGATGTAAAATTAGTCCACCACTGCTCCTTAAATGTTTACTTCACTTAAAACTAGCACTGAACGATTTGGGAAAATAATCTGATTGCGATTTTTTCCCCCCAATATTGCAATTGCAATTTGATATGCGTTCCTCATCTTTCGTATTTTCCAATAAACACAAGCCGTAAATAATTCTATATTATAATCAACACAATATTAGACTAAACCAGGATTAAACAATTTAGGAAAAGAAAGCTGTAATTGTGTTGCTCTAAAGACTGAAACTAAGGACATTTATCTCTAACTTTGCTTTCTTCTAGTTAGTTTTTTAAACCCAGAATTAAGTCTTAGTTCATTTTTGTTTTTCTGTAAATTTTAGTCTTTGTTTAAGTTAAATTAAATGATTTTACATTTTAGTTGTAGTTATTTAGTTACTTTTAGTTAACTGTAATAACTTTGGTTTGTACCACACACCCAGGCTAGTTTTGGTCCGACTGAGGCTCACAGACAGTCAGAGCATTCAGAAAGTATTCAGACCCCTTTCATTTCTTTAGTTTCATTATGCTGCAGTATGATGCTATAATCATTCAAACTATTCTTTTATTCTCATGAATCTACACTCAGTGCCCCACAATGACAAAGTGAAAAATGATTTTAAGAAATATTAGCAAATATATGAGGAAAAAAAGACAAAAGAAATATCAAAGATCTGGTCTTAATGGCAGAGACACTTGAACCCCCTTGAGTTTGTAAAAAAAAATCCACATGAAAGGTGGGTGGGCTTTCATGTGTTTTGCACTGAGGAGAGTCTTCCATCGAGCCACTCTACCTAAAGCTCAGACCAGTGGAGAGCTGCAGTGATGGTTGTCCTTCTGGAACTTTGACCCATCTCCACGCAGGATATCTGCAGCTCAGTCAGAGTGACCATCAGGTTCTTGGTCTCCTCTCTTACTAAGGCCCTTCTCCCTGATTGCTCAGTTTGGCCAGGTGACTGGCTCTTGGAGGAATCCTGGTTGTGCCAAACTTCGTCCATGTGAGAATTGTGGAGGCCACTGTGCTCTCAGGAACCTTCAGAGCAGCAGAACTCTTTTGTAGCCTTCCCCAGATCTGTGCCTTGCAGCAATCTTGTCTCTGCAGCTCTGCAGCTCCTTGGCCTCAACGCTTGGTTTTTGTTCTGATGCTCAGCTGTGAGGCATTCTAATAAGAGTGTGTGCTGCTTCAAATCATGTCCAATCAACTGAACTGACCACATGTTAAAAGATCCAGAGAAATGTGAGGTACCTGAGCTACAGTTCCAGTGGTGTAGCATCAGACTGCAACATAACACCACTGAAAAAGTGAAGGGGTCTGAATATTTTCTAAATGCACTGCATGCAAAAATACATATGTCCCTAATTGCATTATCTAGGTTTGTTATTTTGAGAAATTTGACTTGGTACATTTTCAGTCAGATGAACATCTTACCGTTTATTCTAAAAGCTCAGTTTCAGTTGGACTAACACGATACACTGACTTTTCTTGACTGTATATAAACATAGTGGATATCTCATTTCTTTAACCTTAGTATTTTAACTACTGCTCCATAATTTTTACATTATTTTCACAGTTTTATCCATTTCTGTAATCCATAATTTTTCACATCACATGTCCACCTGCTTCTCTGACTTGTAGCCAATCATTTCAACCCTTGGATGCCAATAATTACTGTTCGTGTATTTCTCTTTGCAGTGTTAAAGTACAATAGTTTTTTAGTGCACACTGTTCTTTCTAATACTTACTTTTAACCTGTTGTTCTGGCGCTTTCACGTGGCTTAGCATCCCCGGCATATTTACGCTGTTCCTGTGCATGTACTTGAGGAAGACGTCTGCGTTTCTCCTGGCCAGAGTGCAGGCCTGGTGGACGGTAAACAAACACACTGAGATCAGAAATATAAATTCATATCATGATTAGGGTGTGTCTTTATTTTCTCATACATTACCTTAAGGAAGGCTTCTTTCTGCTCCAGATGTTTACTGATCATTGGCGTGACATGGTCAGTTTCACAGTTGGGTCCCAGTTTGTCAGCTCCTCCACACCAGTCCTCCTCTCTCTTATACTCCTGCTCCAGGCTCTCCAAAACACTGCAGACCTGTTGGCACGGTTATTTTTAGACTGTTGTCTGGAAAAACTGAGGTAAACTCTTTTTAATCAAAGAAATATTTGAGTTATGAAACAGAGCACTCTTCTGGGGGGTCTCCTACCTGTTCAGAGGTCTTGTAAAAGGCCACTGAGGCATTAACTAGCTTGAGTCGGTCCTCCATTTTCAGCATAAGCTGCTGCCAGTGGGAGGCCACGCTCTCTGCACAGTCTCTGATCAGGTCCATATCATAATGGTTTGCCTGGAGCAGAGCCTCTGCCTTCTGCTGAACCTGCAGGGCATTCTGGTGGGTTTTCTGTTGAAAGACAGAGGAGTGTGACTTTAACTAAGTAGAGTTTCAGACTTTAGACAGAAAACTCATTTACCAGGCTGAACAAACACTCTCACCTCAATGGCATGTTGAAACTGCTCATGTTCTCTCTGCAGTTGTTCAGCCTCCTGCAGGGAGCTGGCTGTTATTAGACCAGCGTTCAACATTGACTCGCCGTTACGTATCCAACCAAGAACCTGAGAGTAAAAAAACAAAAAATACTGCAGTGTTAGGATTGCATGCCCCTGATCCAACAGTTTCAGACCTCTGCATGCTCTAGTGCAGGGGTGTCAAAGTCAACCACAGCAGGGGCCGAAATCTGAATTTAAGGTCTAACCTGAGGGCCTAACAGGGTCAACATTTAACCAGAAAATGTAAACCTTATTTTCACAGGTAATTCAAAGGTTTAAAGGTTAAAATCTGAGATAAAAAGTCAAAATATAAGTTAAAAAGTTCAGAACACAAAATCAGAAGTCAAAACAATGTTTTCAAAAGCAAAATATATGAGATAGAAAGTAAAAATCTCAAGTTCAAAGGTTAAAATATGAGATACAAAACAAAATTTTAAGTTTAAAAGGTCGAAATATGGGATTACAAATCAAAATTAGGGGTTGAAAAGGTCACAATATGAGACAAAAAAAACAAAATTTTGACTTTAAAAGGCTGAGATATGACATAAATAATTAAGACTGTAAATCTAAAAGGTAAAAATATGAGATGAAATTCTAAATTGTGAGTTTAAAAAGTCAAAATATGGGATTAAAAATCGAAGCTAGGACTTTAAAAGTGCAAAATATGAGATTAAATTTGAAATCATGTTCTTGAAATTTTAAAATTGGAATCTAAAAGTTCACAATATGAAATAAAAAGTCTAAATGCTAAGTTTAAGTCAGAATTTTCAGATGCACATTGAAAATATTAAATGAAAACACAAATTAATTTCTCTCCCTCATTCCTTATTTTCTACCTCATTATTGCTACTCTTTACTTCTTCACATTTTTATGACTCAAAGGATATTTTAAATCTTCAAGGTTAATTTTCATTTCTATACTGGAGGAAATCTGCAGACCTCAGACCTGCGGGCCAGGTCTAATCAAAATATGATGTGATCCTGCGGGCCGGGTATAACTGCACCACGGGCCGGATTTGGCCCCAAGGCCTTGAGTTTGACACTCCTGCTGTAGTGGCGAATTCTCCGCCTGCAGATGGCGCCTTTAGCAGACATGTAGCTGCAGGCTCTACCTGTTTGACTTCAGCCTGTAGATGTCTCAGCTGGACACACTGCTCCAGGTGTCTGCGGTGCTGCTCAGCAGCCAAGTCCAGCTCTTGCTGCTTCTCATGGAGAAATTCAAGCAGGTCCTGAACCCGTGTTGCCATGTCAACATCTCTGTCACACAGCAGCTCCACGCCTGGAGGCAAAAACACTGAGGTTAACTTTGAATGGCTACAGAAGAAGCTGTAATGTCGTTTAAAACTGTCGCTCTGACACTAAGATTCAATTCTTCCTCCTTCTGAAAGTCTAAAACATTAATCAAACTCATGTTTGTCATTTAAGAAATACCTGTATCTATTTGATAACTTCGATGTTTCAATACACGTGACATGATGTAACAATACTTTGTGCTGCTTTAGAGAGCACCTATTAGCATGTGAGATCACAGGTGAGTTATTATAGTTTGTGAGTGGGTGCCTCTTATCACAAACACTGACCGAATCTGACCCACGACTCCTACACAGTATCAATATTAAACTAATGCAGCCAGCCAGCAGAGAAATCTGTAGAGCAACAGGAGCTGAATTCTGCTTTAACTCTTCACTGAATGATGTCTAATATCTGCTATGGTAGCAAGGTAACAGTCAAATATCTCTTCACTTCTACTTCAAAGCATTTCAGATATAATAGCTTATAATAGCCGGGTTCCAAGTAGGACAGATATCGAAGAGTCAACTGTTGGGAGATTTTCCTATTATTGAAGATGTTTGAGAACCTTGGAGCATTTGAAGAAAGTCAACAACAAAAACAAAGGGAAACGACAAGGATTCATCAACAGTTACCACAGGCAGTGTCTGATTAGCAGACTCACCTGAGGCCTGGACTTCATTGACGTACTGCAGCAGCTCCTGCCCCTGATGGATGACATCAAACGTGAGGTTATTCATGGTCAGGGCCTTGTCAGCGTGGTGCTGCAGTCTTTGCTCCGCCACTGTTAAGTCCTCCGTGTCAAAATCGTTCATCTGACCCGTCAACTCCTCGTTCCAAGACTCCAGGTCAGAGATGATCTGAGGGGGGCGGAGAGTAAAAATCAACATGTAAGATACAAATACAGCCCGTATATTCAACAACCATGGTCCTCCATCCAAACAGACTCACATCAATGGCATCCCTCTCAAAGATACGGAGCTGCAGGAAGAGCTCCAGTTTGATCTTCCTCTCCTGGAAGAGCTCCTCCATCTGGGCCTGGGCCTCATCCAGCTGCTGCAGGACGCTCTCAATGTGGTTAATGGAGCTGTTGTGGGGCGTCTTGTTGCTTGAGATGGCCGAGTCCCTAGAACCGAAGCAGTGAACACAAGCAGTGAGTGGTGAGAGGCCGTATACGAAGACACAGTTGGGCATGCCACCATGAAAACGACTGAATATTGCTGCATTGCTCTTGTTCATAAAGCAAATCTGAAGACTGACTCAGCTTT
The DNA here is from genome assembly GCF_018320785.1 of Cheilinus undulatus. NCBI lineage: Eukaryota > Metazoa > Chordata > Actinopteri > Labriformes > Labridae > Cheilinus > Cheilinus undulatus. The sequence continues at coordinate 45,935,057 of NC_054880.1, forward strand.
TTAATTTATTTTAAATACTTGTACATTTTTTAAACCTGTGTTTTGCGTCAGATACAAATAGTTTGTTCTTTTCTTGGAAAAAAAATTCATAGAGTAAAATTATGTCAAAATCTGATTTAAAATGTTATAAAAAGCCACAAAAGAAATAAATAAATTAAATAAAAGTGTATATCTGTTAATATATATTCATAATATTAGAATATATTAATAAAAAATGTATACATAATAATACAAATGAATAATAATACAAAAATGAAAATTAAATATACAAGAAACACACTGTTAAGACAGAATTACAGACTATCGACTACTTTTTCTTTCGTTCTTTTTCTTTCCCTCCCCCTCTTCATCTCTCACTGTCCCTCATGTACCACCTGAATATCTCTCGTCTGTCATGTTATTTCTCACCAACAAAAAAATTAATAAAAAGCCACAAAATTATTTTATGAGCAGTTCAGAAAATGTGAACGTCTTTGGATCAGTGGTAGTCAGTTGATTCTCAAGGTTGGAGGTTTGATCTTTTTAGTCTTATAACTTTATCATCTATTTAGCGTAGGTTAAGTCATTGGCTTATCCTTATTTATAAGGCTTTATTAAACCTGCTTCCATCTTACTTGTGTGATTTTAATCATGTGAAAAGGTCTGGAAGCTACAGTCTTCGCTTTGCGAATCAGTCATGGGATTTTGTTTTGCTCTCTGTGCCCAAAGGTCCGTGTTGAACTGGGTAAAAGGAGTTTCAAGTTTGCTGCTCCTGCAGCCTGGAATCTCCTGCAGGAAAGTTTTGGGGAGCTGGATTCTTTAAATTGTTTTAAAAGTAGAACGAAGGCATTGGAGGAAGATGCATCAGGTTGTAGATGTTTTGACTGATGACTCCTGGTTGGTTGATCTGTGTTTTGTGGTGTTTTTATGTTTAGGCTGAACAATTTTGAGAAATAATCTTATTGCGATGTTTACCCCCAATATTGCAATTGCAATTTCATATGTGACTATTCCCTAACTTTCTTTTATAGATAAACTAGGGCCAAACAATTCATTAAAAGTGTCTGATTCTGATGATTTTGACTCGTACTGCAAATTGGATATGAATTATTGCATTGAAGGTTTTTTGTCATTCTTACATCCATTAAGAAAAAAGTACAAAAATGAAGAAGGTAGGATGTTTTTGTAGACTATTCTAAAAAATGACATCTGAAAGATTGCACAATATGTCATGCATAAAATCTGTTGTAATAAATAAATAAATAAAAGTGCTATTTTGACACAAAATTTCAGGTCAAAGAAATATTGCAACTTCTGCAATCTGAAAATTGCAGCAGGCGATTTAATCTAATTTTTGATTAATTGCCCAGCCCTAATTGTGAAGCTGCCTGTCTTGGCCAGGACAGTCTTGTAAATGAGATTCGTAATCACTAACTGGCTTATCTGGTTAAATAAATTATAGCTAATCAGTCTATTCTAAATGTTCAATGATTTTGCTGTACAGTGATTTCTCCTCATCTTTAAAGTTACAATTTTTATTTTATTTTATTTAACCTTTATTCAACCAGGAGAAAACCTTACTGAGATTAAAAAACTCTTATACAGATTAGCAACACAGAAAAAACAAAATCTAAACAAAGACAGCAATGCAGACAATCACATCAATCTTCCTGGGAATATTTTACCAAGAATGCAAGCTACAATAATTTTAGCAGTTGTTTCACACCTTTCAAAATGTGTGAAAGGTGGGAGAATTAATAAGAGTCAAAGTGAAGCAGTTTATATAGATCCTGACTCTTAAATCTGACATGCATGATGCACAAAGCAGCAGAGATATTACTGAGAGTCTAACATGACTCGGCAGTGACAGAGGAGGTCAGACATATCCTGATTGGCTTTAAGTTGATTTATCAGTTTGACCGATGCACTTCCTACACTCGAATGCACATTCGTTCTCACATGTGTTCACACAGTTTCGCTCACGCAGGCAAAAGGTGTAGACTCACAGTTGCCTCCTGGGGAGAGCGCAACACAATTATACACACGCTTATAAAATCAGAATTATGTAAGAATTTACTTCAGAGCCAATACACCAGGGAGAGAGGGATGGAGAGAACGAGAGAAGCTGAGTGAGGAAGGGAGAACAAAGGGGGTGGATGAAGAGGGACTGGAACATCCTCTGTATTAAAATAGAGTTAGACAATGACAGTCATCCACCTCTCCAACACCTCCCGTCCTCTCAGCAGTCTATTTTGGTTTTATGCAGCTTTTGGACCAAATTACACAATCTGAATTTTCCACTGCAAATGTTTACATATTCATAAGAATTTCTATTTCCAAAACAACCCTTGACTAAATAAACCTGCCAGAGCTTTATTGAAAAGAGACCAGAACAGGGCCATTATGTAAGTGGACCTCTAAAAGCGTTTGCTTTGTTTTTTATTGTTACTAATTGGCTCAGTGGATTACTGCATTATTGCTGAGCATAGCATGTGCCCTGCACACTTGTTTTCTTCACTGCTGCTCCTTCCTTGGCATTTAAACTGAGAGGTCAAAGGATGCTTAGGCTCAGTGCATTGGTTTCACTTTGAAGCTCTGGAATAAACCAATTTTAACTGAAATTTAGGATTGTTTCATCTCACTGTAACAGGTTTCTTTTCATGTTAAATCAAAAAGTTTCCATTAAGTTAGATATTTTGGTTCCAGTTTAACACTTAGAGCAGTGGTTCTCTAATGGTGTGGCAAGGCACACTGGAGTGGAGGAGCTGGGGTGGAGGAGGGTTGTAAACAGTGGCTTGGAAAGGGAGCAGCAAAGCATAGCCAGGTCAGAGCTGTTTAAATATGGCAGCATGAGTGCAATTAGCCACTAAAGTGCTTAAAAGCAAATCAGCTGGCCATCAGCTGATGAGGGCTTGCTTGAGATCAGCTGATCTCAATTACATAGCAGTGCCTGAACTAACACGACACACTCGTTTTACTGTAACATGTTTTAAATAGGCAATTTTGCATGGATATGGATTTGGTGTGCCTTGACATTTTGGCTTGATCTAATGCGTGCCTTGGGCAAAAAAGGTTGAAAACCACTGATTTAGAGAGCTTTTGAGCAATGACAGAAAGGGTTAGAAGAAAACTGTCACTGAGTGTCCACTTGTTGTAATACTGTACAGCAGGGGTTCTCAACCTTTTCAGCCCGTGACCCCCAAAATAAAGACACCAGAGACCGGGGACCCCCACTGTACATGAAGATGATTTGAACAGCCATGCATATTCAAGAATGCTGTGAAAACCATATTTTATATTTGGACTGAATAATAACCACTCTTATCAAAGAAACACATATCTTTATTTATTCATTTGTGTAGTGAATAACCGTCTTTAAATGAAAATAACTTTTGTTAAAAACGAAATTTAAATGGGTTAAAAATTGCTCACATTGGTTAATAATTGCAAAAACTGGTGGAAAACATGGTGAAATTAGATTTCTAAAGAATATATTTGGGTTAAAGTGTTAAAAACAGGCACATAAAGTGGTAAGGGGATTAAAAAGTGGCTGAAATGGCTTTTAAGTGCAAAACATTGGTGGAAATTAGGTGGAATAGGATGAAAATTTGATATAAACTGGCAAAAATGGTTAACTGTTTAAAATGGGCAAAAAAGGGTTGTAAAAAGTAATTGATAGAGGCAATTATGGGGCAACAGGGGAAACAATAGGCAGAAAGTGGCAAGAATTGGTTTAGAAGTGACAAAAACAGGCAAAAAAAGTGATGGAAAGGGTTTAAAAATGGACAAAAATAGGTTTGAAGTGGCAAAAATGTTCTAAAATTGGCAAACTTGGTGTTAAAAAGTGATGAAAAATGGGTTAACATTTGGTAAAGTTGGTTTCAAGTGGCAACAGGGTTACTTTAAAAATATTGTTAGTTTTTTAAGGCATCTGGTGACCCCCTCTCAGTGACTTGAGACTCCCAAGGGGGTCTAAACCCCAAGGTTGAGAACCACTGCTATACAGTACATGGTCTGTCAGGGAGAAGGGCTGGGCAGCTTTTGATCATGACAATGCAGAGTTTAGTTTGTTCTTGAGTCAGAGAGGACGTGTGTAGCGTAGCGAAATGCCTACATGCATTCTTTAGTTATCACATTCAGGCAGAGAATGACCTCCTTTACCTTGACCTTTAACCTCCAAAATCTAATGTAGTCACCCTTGAGTGACGAGTACGATAGCCAATGCAAAGTTGTCAAAAAGAGCTGTGCAGTGTGACTACATGAAGGCTGACCGTAGGAGCCACATCAAAGTTTGCATTATATAAATTTGGAATTTTTTCACTCTTTGTTTGCTTTTAACGACATATCTTGGCTGGATCCCAAGTCGCTTATAGATCCTCGGTCCTACGGATTCGCTTGAACCGGAAGTAGTTTCCGATATGCCATCTTGACGGCCGTGCCAAAGCCCTTAGAGGGTTTTAAGACTCAAGCCATAAGACCGAGGACTGAGATTTGAAGACCGATGAGCAAAGACACATGAGAGCAGGCTTCCCGGAACTCTTTTTACTCAGAGGCCCGCCCCCTTATTGGATATCTCTCTCTGATTGGACGCTGCTACACAGTGGATGTCAGTGAAGCTTTACAGCACCAGAGATAAATAATGGAGGAGAAACAGAGTTTATAACAGACGATAAACGGACTCTAAACAGAATATAAACATCAGAAGTTTTAAAAGGCTCAATAACTGATGGGCTGGGATTTTCTAAAGTGTTTAAAATAAGAATTTACAGTGAAATATTGAGAATATATTTAATAAAATCAATAATAAAGAGTGAATCAGTGGAGTTTAGTATTTGATTCGTTTTGTGATTCACCTTCAAACATGTTAAAAAATGATAAAATCAACAGAATCAGATATAAATCCTCCCTTTCCACCAAACACTGACATCATTTAGACATTTTTTTTTTTTTACATTCGGTCCATCATAGCATTAATTTTGACAGAAGATAGTCATAGAAAATTGAGCCACGTTTAGTCTGTCTGATTTAGTCCAAATTTAGCCCAATAATAGTTGTGTAATATATGACAATATCACAGCCACGTCTTTATAGAGACATCTTTTCAACGACATGAAAATTACTGCATTTCACCCTTCACTTTTCAGTTAAATCTACACGTTGTTTACACAAAGTGGAAACATTTTTAATGTCTTTGCGACTATTTTTTGCCGGGTGTCTATTTAGTAATTTCTATTTATAGATCATGAAGAGAATTAAAATCAGACAGCAGCAGACTGTCTGTCAGGAAGAAACACGTTTAAATCATCGCAGGGTTAAAAGTGTCTATCAGTCTGATAGTGAGCGTCAGGTTTGATCATTAACCCTCACACTGAATAATTATGATAATAAATAATTCTGTAATATAGCATTTGCTGGTAGAAAGAGTCCGCATGGTTTTTGATATTTAAAAAAATAGTAACAAAGACATTATAAAATGTCTAAACAACGTCTAGATTTAATAGAAAAGTGAAAAGTGAAAAGATGTCATTTTCAGCTCGTTGTAAAGATGTCTCTATAAAGATGTCGCTGTATGGTCATATTTTTAACGACTATTATTAGGCTAAATTTGGACTAAATGAGATGGACAGAAAAATTTAATAATTTTCTTTGACTATCTTCTGTCTAAATTCAGGGTTATGATGGACCGAATGTAGAAAAAAATCCTCTAAATGAAGTTGGTGTTTAGTGGGAAAGGGAGGATTTATATCTGATTCTGTTGATTTTATGAGCTTTAACATGTTTGATGTTTGTGGGTGAATCAGAAAACGAATCAAATATTAAACTCCATACTGATTCACTCTTTATTATTGATTTTATTAAATATATTCTCAATATCCCACTATAAATCCTTATTTCAAACACTCTGAAATCCCAGCCCATCAGTTGTTGAGCCTTTAAAACTTCTAATGTTTACTGCAGGTTTCTCTTCATGCAGGTGTTTTCTGATCCCACAGTGAGACCAAACACTGTAAATGTGGATATTTGTTTAGAATAAATACAGGACAGATTATGCAGACACAGCTGTTTATGCCTCCTGACAGCTGATTGATGATCAGCCGGCATCGTCATCATACACTGACGTTGCTTCACGTGACGCTGCAGAGGTAAGGACATCCCATGGACCGTTAATCATCGGTCTTATGGCTTCAGTCTTCCCTTTCGATTCCTTGGTCTGTCCATGAGTCTTTGGTGGGTGGAACTAAGACTCAAGGAAAAGACTCACGCCAAAGACTCAAGCCTTATAACTAGAGATGTGAGACGCACCCCTTGTCTCTGTAGTCAGATTTATTGTCCTTACCTGAGCTGCTGGATCAGATCCTCCCCCTCTTTGATGACATTGACGGTGACCTGTAGCGTGGTCTGCTGCTGCTGTCCGAAGCGTTTAATCAGATCCTGTACAGCTTCCACCGACTCGGCGTAGACGTCGTCCAGCAGCTCTTTCTGAAGCTCCTCCAGCCATGTCCACAGCTACAGAAGAACATTTATCAGCATGGCACAGTAAAGTCCTCTCAGTATAGTGGACAAAGAGGGACCGGATCAGTTACTACCATCTATTCTGAAACTTTCACCGAAACCTGACAAGAATGCTAAACTCATCTTTAAAGCTTCCTTTTCTGGAAGTGTGACCTAAATAATGCCCCCAGACGAAAAAAACATGATATCTACGTGGACACCGGGGAGAAGAAAACAAAGAAAACACACTGAACTCATCTACACAAACAAACAACCCACCATCCTCTTCAGCGCTACGTCATCCTACCTCTTTGACATGCGTGTGGAAGGCGACAGACATGTCCAGCAAGACTTTGCGCTGCTCCACGCGGCGGACAAAGTCTTGAATCCTGTCTTCTAGCTGGTGCGCGGCCTGGTAGATCTCTTCTGGGTCGCACTCCCCTGTCTGGGCCAGCTGCTCGGCCGCCTCCAGCAGCTTGTCTGCATTGGTGTAGGTATTCTACAGCGAGGTAACAGACAGAGCAAACGAGGGTGTCATTCAGCCTTCTGAAACATATTTGTCAGAAGAGCTTAGAAAAACAAAAGCACAGGCAGAGAGAAAAACGACAAACAGGATATGCACGCAGCATACTCAGTGATTAGAGTCTGATAGTAGAGCTGCAGAGATGAATAGTGAGAGGAAATACAGACAGAGTGGGTGAAGGTGAAATAAAGAGGAAGAGAAAGATGCTACAGAAACAAATGGAAACAATTATGTAAAAAATTGATAGGCTGATATTAATATTCCTGGCAAGCTGACATTCTGAGTAAATATCCTACACAATATTTGTGTTCAAAATTAGTAAATTTATTCTGTAAAAAACACAAACAGTGCTGTACAAAACTCATTAATAAGCAAGGAGCTATATTTTAGTACATGTAGACCCATAAACAACACGGGACATGCACACAAACGCCATGTTAATTATTAATGCAGTATGTTAGATGGTTTGTGGCTCTTTTAAATATCTATTTTTTGGGGGCTTTTTAATGCCTTTATTTGACAGAGAAAGGACAGTGGATAGATTTGGAAACAGGGAAGAGAGTGGGGAGAGACATGCGGTAAAGGGCCAAAGGCCGGATTTGAACCCGGGCCGCCAGCGTACATGGGTAGCGCCGTAAACCACTCGTCCATCTGCACTCCCCAATTTGTGGCTTTTTTTATGTCTTAATTTGAAATATTATTCCCTCACTAATAAGTTTGTTTCCTACACTTATACTAAAGGCTGTAATTGTCAACCTTTTATTTTTTGTCCACATATTTCCATTGCCCTTATTTGCAACTTTGCAAATTTTTTTGAATCAATTCCTGCTTTTTTTAACCAATGTTTTGCCACTTCTTTTTGCAAATTTTTGCCTATTTTATCATAATTTTTGCAATTTTCCCCCTTCCTTGCCATATTTATTTGCCACCTTTCACCCATTTAAGCTGCCCTCTGCCATTAAATGCCACTTTTTATCCATTTTTGCTACTCGTTTAAGCTTTTTGCCCATTTTAGTCACTTTTCACTCATTCTTTTGCCAAGTTTTTGCAGATTTTTGACCATTTTTGACACATGTAACTAATTTCTCTGCACTCTCTACCCATTTTTGCCACTTTTCAATCAGTTTTTGCCATTTTGTGCCTATTTTGTCCCTTTTCACTCATTTTTTCCCCTTTTTTGACAATTTTTGCTTCTTTTTAACTTATTTTAGTTGCCCTTTAACCCATTTTTCATCACTTAGATTGGGACTCTTGCAAAGGTATTTTCTAAGAATTTGGCTCTTAAGTTACGCAGGGTTGAGCAACACTGACCTAGACAGTAGCCGTCTATTACATGCAGCGCAACTGAAGCGAAATACATCCCTTTGAGTTAGAGTTTGATTTAGATGTAATCATTCATAAACAGTGAAACAAAGTGCAGTTCAGCTACCTTACATTGTGTTTCAGAGGAAATGTGCACATCATTCAGATATGATGTGAAACTAGAAACTCATGAGTTCATGGTGAGCTGGCTGGTATTTTTAGGTGACTTCAGTGTAAACAGCTGCACCAATTTTCAAAAGCAAGACGGTGTGTTTTTCTGAACAGCAGCTGCAGTAGCCAAAACATGCAAGCTGCTGGTTTAAGTGGCATAAATGAACAGACTGAATTCAATATAGTGGGCTAAACTTCATCTGTCATACAGTTCTCTCTACCTAAAGGTCGCAGTTATTATCACACTAGAGCTTGTTTGTTAAATTTAGCTTATCAGTTTATCTTAAACTGGTACAAAATGCCACAGGCTGCTTCTGAGAAAGTTTTTTTTTATTTTGAATCTCAGACAAGAACATCCATGTTCTGAAAATACTAAATTCTAAAATGAATATTCAGCACATAAGTGAAGGCTGTACAGCTGTTTTAGGAGAGAAAACCTCCCTATCAACACATGGGCACGCTGGCTGAGACCAGTGATACTCAACGTGTGGCTCTTTTGTGATGATTTGTGGCTCTTTTAAGTCTTAATTTCAAATATTATTCCCCAGGAAACCTCAAACTATGGAAACTTTGGCCTCAGAAATGATCCATTAACCAGTTTGTTTTCTACACTTATATAGCAGGCTTTAATTGTCGACTTTTAATTTTGTCTGTATATTTCCATCGCCCTTATTTGCAGTTTTTTGCCCCCTTTCCCCCTTTGTGCCACTATGAATCCACTGTTGTCCAGTTTTGCCCTTTTCACCAGTTTTGCCTCTTTTATCCTGCTTTTTGCAAATTTGCCATTTTCGCCCATTTAAGCTGCCTTTGCCCTTAAATGACACTTTTTTTTCCCATCTTTGCATAATTTTGCCACTTTTTTGTCCATTTTAGTCACTTGTCAACCATTTTGTTTTTGCTGCCTTTTGACCATTTTTGCCTCCTTTAATTCATTTTTTTTGTCACTTCTCATCCATTTCAGCCACTTTTCTCCCCATTTTTGTCACTTTTCACCCAGTTTGACACTTTTTTGCTGTTTTTTCTTATTTTTATTGCCAACCCATTTTCACCACTTTGATTGTGGCTTTTGCAAAGGTATTTTTCAACAATTTGGCTCTTTGGTTGAGCGGGGTTGAGTAACACTGGCTCAGACAAATAGAAACAGAACATACCTGTGCCACTTCCTCAAAGTCCTCATGCCGTTTCTGTAAAGCTCGGGCTCGATGGAGGGACTTTCCCACACCTGTGTGTTTGCTGAGGAAGGCCTCGCCGTGGTTTTCTATCCAATCTAGCACCTGAACAAAAGACCACACATTTCATGATGTCAGCCAAGCAGATCAACCACAGGGGGGCGCTGTAAGGTGTTTGATAACAACTGTTGATGACCACTGAAGAGGAATGACAGAAATGGTGATCAGTATTTTACTAGGCGTCTACACAGAGCTCTTCTCTGTTCACACTCAGGGTCCGACTGTGTGTCCTTCATAGTGTTAACAGATGAACAGCATCTGCATGGACACATGACCCAATTCAGTTGCCATAGCAACAGCTGCCTGCGATTTTTGTTTGCATGCAACTTCAGGATCCTATTGGACCATATTACCATCAGGCACATTCATATGACTTTTTCATGCCTTCATTCTGCAGAGAAAATATCTTTATTTCAGAGATTTCTCCAATTTTCCTTTCCACTGAAAGGCATGATGACTAAAAAAGCAAGGTCCCAGCACAGTCAAGGACATTTGATAGGAAACATTGCTGATGCTAATATCAAACCCTCTATTAAGAGGAGCGTTTTTCTTACCAGTGCACTACCCTACAATTTTCTAATTACTAACTCACCCTCAAATTATACAGAAACAAAAGGAAGCCACGTTTGTCCATAAAGACTATATTTAAAACAACATGTGCATGCATATGAACCAAAGTAAAAACGTGTATGTTTGTATTAAAGTTCACGTTTACCTGCTGCACATCCTGTTGAAATACACAAAGCTGCAGACGCTGGTGCAGGCGGACTTTGCGGTGCTGCCAGATGTTTTCCAGCTGTCTCTGATGATGCAGCACCTCATGGATAATGTCCAAGACATGGTGCACTGCTTTGGAGTAGTTTGCCGACGCTGTCAGTGAGTCGGCACTGCCTGGGGTCAAAGGTCGCTGCAGCTTGTCTAACAGGGCTTTGCCATCTTGGCTCACCTGTGGTACAGTTTGAATATGAAATATGGTGATAATGCATTACTAAGTCATGACAGTTTAAATACAACCAGCGTCAAAATGCAAACTATCAGTGAACTGTGAACACAGCTGCACCTGTAATTTGACATATGGATACTTAAAAAGGACGAATGGTAAATAAAAGGGCCAAAAAACCGAGCTGGTGATACTGAGAGGGTATTTAACGTGCTGTAGCTTCTGTAGCGATGTAGCTTTGACTTCTTAAATTGACTGCTGCAAAAATAGCCTTCCATATAAATTAAATTTGAGAAACAGAGTTTTCCTGTTAAGAAGTCAGCTGAAAAAAGCTTTCATGTGGACCTTATCTAAAATGCTGTTGGAGTGAATGGGCATTAACTTAATTTAAAGTTAATTTTACACCAACACAGAAGAGCTTCTAAACATACTGCATGTGAATAACCCTCTCGTTACAGAGAAAAGCATCTTAAAGGTTTACTGAAGCAAAATTCTGTTGGACTGATGAATCATTTCATTTTTAAAGAAAAGGACTGGTTGGAAACTATTCACGCTTATGTGGCCACCATATGGCTTAAGGGTTAAACAGGTGGATAAAAGTGACATTACCTCAGAGTAAGCAGCAGTGATGTGTTCATAGAGGCCTTGGTGGTGATGGATGGCATCTTCAAGGTCTTGCAGCTCAGAAGGCAAATCTACCTCCCCACATGCTTTGCACCACGAGTCCACATTACCCATGTACTGCAGGGGGAGAAATGCATGCATCGATTTACATGAAGCATTCACTAGACACGGTGTGAGACACTGATGCTCCTCTTTGGAGTCACATGTTAGTCAGACGCACCAGACTGCAGCAGAAAATGCCTGAGGAGCATTTCTTTTCTCATTACTTAGCTTAAACACGCAGAAACTTCCTTTAAGGATTGCTAGAAGATCTTAGAGTTTCTCAGAAAAATTATCCATGGCTGACTTTTCTGTTTATTGGCCTGTGCTTACTTCCTAAAGTTGCTGTGGTCCACCGTGGAAGAAGGAAAACAAACAGCAAAAGTGCCTTTCAGGAAACTTCAAATGCAGTGATCCCGTTATTCCCTTTAAAACCCGTCTCCCATGATAGTTGCATTACAGGAGTAGAGAGAAGAGTGAAAACGGGCCTCTTATTATACACGGGGCAGGAAAGGTTGGAGTGGAAAATAAAGCTGTTTCTATTTCAGCTAACAAACATGAAAGGCTGCTCTGAAGATGGCAATATTCCAGGTCGGAAAAGTCGTACCACCCATGTTCCCTAGTTGGGATTTTGTTAATGTGCTCTTTCAGACCATGAATCATTCCATAGTGCCACAGCTAATGAGCTCAGACGAAAATAACACCAGATAACAAACACTTCCCTTACATTCTGAATATGTCTATGTAAATATATGTTAATTTAATGTATATGTACGACTGCAGATTTAATGAGGCCAAATGGGCATTTTAAACCTGAGCTGGAGTATGCATTCATGTCCCTGCACAGTTATTAGAATAGTGAAGGTCAACACATCTGCGTTACATAATGTGAGTTTCACTGAGCCTACATTCAACTGAACTTGACTTAAAGGTGGTTTTTAAAGATTTATCTTGGGATTTTTGTGCCTTTATTGATAGATACATTCGACAACAGGGCTGACAGAGTTTGGGAGAGACATACGGGAACAGATTCAAACCCAGGCCACCCTACACGAGGCGCGCCTTAAACCATTAGGCCAGTAGTGCCCAAGGTGGGCAGTGGGCCCCCCAGGGAGGGTGCGAGGTCATGTTGGGGGGTTGCAGCAAGGCAGGGCTAAAAAGCACCAGCTGATGACTTGAGCCCTGCAGAATAGGAGCAATTCATTGATGCCACCTCAAATTCAACAACGCCATTGAGAGCCTTGGCAAAACTCTTTTCTTTTGCAGCATCCTACCTGTGTGGAATAGTTGTTTTTTTCTGCTGTTGCTTCAATTAAGACAAAAAAAACAAAGCTGGGCTTTGAAAACGGCCTGAGATTGTCTCTCACAGCAGGATCCAAGACTCAAGAGATCTGCAGCAGCAAAAAAGCCCACAGTAGTCACTGAAACTATTGCAGGACTTATAAATCTCAAAGATGTTTAAGTTTGTATTTAAAGCAAACTGTTCATCTTCAGAGAATCCGAATTTTAAAACTTAAATTTTTAGGTTTTATGTTGTGGTAAATTCTAAAAAAAAAAAGGAATATGCATGCAAAAGCTGTGAATGTTATTGTGTTTGTCTTTAAATTACATGTTTTTACATGTTGATATACAGGTACATCTCAAAAAATTAGAATACCATGAAAAAGTTCAATATTTTGTTGTCACTCATTTCAGAAAGAAAAACCCATATATATAGACTCATTACACATAGAGTGAAATATTTCAAGCCTTTATTTCTTGAAATGTTGATGATTATGGCTTATCGATAATAAAAACCCAAAATTCAGTGTCTCAGAAAATTAAAGTATTGTAAAAAAAGTTCAATATTGGAAAGTCATGGTGTCACACCCTTATCAGCTGATGAACCTGCAAAGGTTTCCTGAGCCTTTAAATGGTCTCTCAGTCTGGGTCAGTAGGATCCACAATCATGGGAAAGACTGCAGACTGGACAGATGTCCAGAAGACAGTCATTGACACCCTCCACAAGGAGGGTAAGCCACAAAAGGTCGTTGCTAAAGAAGCTGCTTGTTCACAGAGTGCTGTATCCAAGCACATTCATAGAAAGTAGAGTGGAAGGAAAAAGTTTGGTAGAAAGGTGCACCAGCATAAGGGAGAACCGCAGCCTTGAGAGGATTGTCAAGCAAAATCCATTCAAGAATTTGGGGGAACTTCACAAGGAGTGGACTGAGGCTGGAGTCAGAGCATCAAGAGCCACTACCAGAATCCACGTTGCTTGAAGTCCAGTGTGAAGTTTCCATAGTCAGTGATGATTTGGGCTGCCATGGCATCTGCTGGTGTTGGTCCACTGTGTTTTCTGAAGTCCACAGTCCACGCAACCATCTACCAGGACATTTTAGAGACCTTCATGCTTCCTTCTGCTGACAAGCACCATGGAGATGCTGATTTCATTTTCCAGCAGGACTTGGCACCTGCCCACACTGCCAAAGGTACCAAAAGCTGCTTCAATGACCATGGTGTTACTGTGCTTGATTCTGACCTGAACCCCATAGAGAATCTATGGAAGATGAGAGACACCAGACCCAACAATGCAGATGACCTGAAGGCCGCTATCAAAGCAACCTGGGCTTCCATTACACCTGAGCAGTGCCACAGGCTGATCGCCTCCATGCCACGCTGCATTGATGCAGTAATTCATGCAAAAGGAGACCCAACCAAGTATTGAGGGCATAGAAATGAACATACCTTTCAGAAGCCTGACATTTCTCTTTAAAATATCCTTTTTTTATTGATCTTATGAAATATTCTAATTTTCTGAGACACTGATTTTTGGGTTTTTATTATATGTAAGCCATAATCATCAACATTTCAAGAAATAAAGGCTTGAAATATTTCACTCTATGTATAATGAGTCTATTTAATCTATGCGTTTCACTTTCTGAAATGAGTGACAACAAATATTGAACTTTTTCATGATATTCTAATTTTTGAGATGTACCTGTATACAGTGAAGAGAAAAATATTTTCATCTGCCAATGGAGGACTCCACAAAAAAGTCTGGGTATCACTGTAATGGGCCATCAACACCCCAGCTATTAAAGGAGTATTTTTGAACAACAGGAAATACATTTTGCCACTATTTATCACATATTTTTTGTCCAATCAATTAGGTGAAACAGAATGAATTGGTTAAAATAAAATATTGCCAAGAAATTAGAGTAAAGGAAAGTGTGTCTCTGGCAAATCACCCTGTTTTAAATTTGACTGTTTCTGTTATAAAAACTAAGACCCATAAAAATAGCTTTAAAAAAACAGATTTTTAATTTTCACCCCATTTAAAGTCAAAACTGAAAGGCTCCTTTTTAAAAATGCAGCTCAGAAACTCCTGTCCTGTTTCACAGCTAATCACAAAGATGGTAAACGTCACAACAAAAATCATAACAACGTGAAAATTCAACTGTTTTCCACTAAGGCTGGGCGATTAATCGCAAATTAGATTAAACTGCAATATGGCCTGCTGCAATTTTCAAATCGCAGAGGGTGCAATATTTGTTTTACCTGAAATTTCTGTCAAAAAAACAGTTTAAAAATGTTTTTTTTGCAGCAGAGACATTATGCATAACCTATCCTGCAATCATTCTCGTGGCATATTTTTTAAATAGTCTGCAAAAAATCCTTTTTGTATGTTTTTCTTGTTAAATATGAGAATTATACAAAATTCCCTTTAATACAACAGGTTATATCCAATTTGCAAAATGAGTCTAAATCATCACAATTAGATATTTTTCCAAAATTGTCCAGCCCTTGTTTAATCTATTATGTTGGCTATAGTTAGAATGAACTATTTGTTTTTGTTGGAAAATACATGAGATAAGGAACTTAAGAAATAATCGAGTATTTTATTGTAATATTGAGTGCAAAAAAACACAAATTAGATTATTTTCCCAAATCATTCAGCCCTATATTCCACTTTTTTATTTACTTGCAAACTCTTCTGAGCCTGTTTGTAAACAATAACCTTAACAAATAATTAAAAAATACAACTAGCATCTTGTGATAAGCATGTTTTGCAGTATTTCTCGCTTCATAGTTTTATCAGATGGGCCGTCCATGCATTATGGATATGGCTAATACCAAAGGGGTCTGGGGCTTTGGCCAGCAGAGGTGGAAAAAGTTCCAGACTACTGCACTCAAGTAAAGAAAAGTAAGTCATTTAAAATTTACTCAAAATACTGAGTAGCTACTTTTGATAGCCAAGGGGCTTTCGCAGGGAAATATGAGCTGTCCTTAATGTGCAATAACAGGAAAACATGGACCTCCAATCAGGTGACCAAAGCTAAAGTACAATGCAGCAGCTGGTTTAGGAAGAAATATGGAATCATTCTCTTGCTGTTTGAATGTACTGACCATGTGTTGTTAAAGCCAAACGACAAGTCATTTTCATGTTGGCAGAAAGCTTGAACCTCCTTGCTGTGGCTTTTAGTGTTTATTTTTTTATTCAGTACTCGGTGTTTTTTAAAATGGAATGAATAATTCACTCAAAATATACTTAAGAAAAAATAATCAAAAAAGGACAGGAACACAGTGCTCTGAGTTACTCCCCACCCCTGATGGCCGGTATCAGGTTGGTCATGAGCCAATGACAGGGCAGACACATACAAGATTCAGCCAACCTTAAACTCACACCTACTGGCAATATATCAACACTGATTATCTTAATGGCTCGTTTGTGGTCAGCTGGAGGAAGCCCAGCACCCAGAAGGAGCCCGTGCATGCATGAAGACACGATGTAAACTCCACACAGACCTGGGGGTTTGACCTGAGAACCTTCTTGCTGTGAGACAACTATCAGGCAGCCTCAAGATTAGCCAAAAAGATTAGCCAAAAAAATCTTCTGACTCACCTGGTCACATTTTTGATGGAAGCTGGCTGACATCTCCAGTAACGTGCTGCGCTCATCCAAAGCTGCTGCGAAAGCCTTCCACTCCTTCTCCAGCTGACCTGAGATCTGTTTGATCTGTTGGGAGGCGTAGTGACCTGACTCCAGGAGCCGGTTGCCGACTGACATGATGCGGTTGATGTTTACATACACGTTCTGGACAACAAAAGAAAGATATGTTTAAGAAAAAGGAGTGTGGGTTTCTAAATCGCCAGGCATTGGGTGAAGAAAAAAGTTGAGGGGAAAGAAAAAGCATGAGGGGAGATGAAGTACTGAAAAAGAAAAAGGGACTGAGACTGAGGTGAGAGCTGTTGAATGAGCGTCATCGTTTCTCATCTGAGTGCTCTAGCGGCTCGATTGATTCCTCCTCTAAACAGTTTTATAATGGTTACATAAGGCCGATTGTGGATAAAGAATAGGATTATTCAATACCTAGTTGTGTTGCTGCTTACCCGCGGAAAATGTGCAAGTGCACAAAAGCAGAGGCTGCTCCAAACAAACAGTCAAACACAGTAGTAGAGGTTGATGCTAAATGCAATAACTACATGATTATACAGTGTAGGGCACGGACCTGTTAGTCCAAGTGGGCGTACAAGTATTACCTCCTGCTGCGAAGGAGTGTGCATGTGTTCAGATGTGTGTCTTACCATGCAGTTCATAGCAAAGTGGTTGTGCTGGGTTTGCAGCTCAACGGCGTGGGGGTGGTTGTTGCCAATCTCTGTATAGCCTGCCAGGAACAAACCCTTGTTGTGCATGATCCAGTCAAACATCTGAGCCATGGAGGATGACAGGAGAGACAGAAAAAAATATATAAGCCATCCAAATGAAAACATACACATAAGGTACACGTTCAGTGACAACTTTCACAGATCATTGCAAGGGAAGGTAAAAACAAACAGCTGGCACTTGGCCGATGTGGAGAGACCTGAGTGTGTTTATGTACTGCTGCAGCGGGCAGATACTTGTCATCTTTCCAGGCCAGTATACAGAGACATGGACCGCCTCTATTAAGAGTATCCTCTCTATCCTCTCAGGCTCTCCAAGAGAACAACTCGTGGCCTATGGTGTCCTAGCAACAAGCTCCTACTACTGCAGCGTATCCAAGACTGCAGCTCTCCCTGATGCTGCAACCTGCTATTTTATTCTCCTCGCTCAAACATGGATCTCTGAATTTCTCTCCCTGTCTCTTTTCACTTTGTGCTGCAGCTGTCATCACCTGAGCTGTCAGGGTGGCAGCAGAGGAGGTTGCTTAGTGCCTGCAGAAGCTCTGAGTAGTATCCATTGGAGGGGGAAGCATTAACGTCAAGGTGTGAAAAATAACAGGTTTATTATCACTAATCAATGCTTCTCTGTGGCTCTCATAATGATATTGCTCATATTGGCAGTTGCATGCCCCACAGTGTTCACCAGCTGTGCTCATAGATTATCGCTACATCACTCCTCATGCTTAATGACCCCGACACCAGCCACCGACCGACCTTCTCTGCATCCTGTTCGAACAGGCGGAGCTGGAAGCACTGGTCCAGCTGAAGCTTGCGGACGTGCCAGGCCTGTTGGAGGTGCTGTCTGGTGGAGTGCAGTTTGTCCAGCAGCTGGGTGATCCTCGGCACCAGTCCCTGGGTGTCGGCATTACAAACCCCACTGCTGCTACTGCTGCTGCCTCCGCTGCCACCGCCGCTGCTGCCGTTGCGGTTGGAGAAGGACTCGCTGCTTTGGATTCTCTGAAGCAACCTGGAGATGGATTTGATACGTGTTTGAATGGCAAGGCGGGATTACTCATGCTTGTGATCTGCTGTGTTTATTTGTCTCACTAAAAAGACTCAGTGTTTGTGTGAAATGGATACTTCTGCTGATGTGTTAAATAACACATCAACAGAAGTAAAATAACAATTCCATTCATAATGTTACATTTTATGGACAAGACTTGTATTATATTTAGATTCAAGGACATTTAGCAGTTCAGTGAGGGCTAGGATTTACTCAGTCAGGACTATTACAGGAACACCGTCCCGCTCATTAAAATATGCAAAGAGGGCTGAGTATTAAGGGGGAATAAAAAAGGAAATTATTTTGCTTTTTCTTATGCAAGTACACTCAAAAATGTCAGAATGGTTTAAAAGCCCTTCCTAGTGTCAGTGTAACTCAGTGGATACACAGAGGCAGTGTCTCTGCTGACTTTGATCCTCAGGCCTTTGGTGAATGTCATCCCCAGTTTACCTTCCCATATTTTACTACTAGGGCTGGGCAATTGATTCCAAATTAGTTTAAATTGCAACACGGCCTGCTGCAATTTATATATTTCTTTAACTTGAAATTAGGGCTGTTAACATTAACACGTTAACGTTTGTAATCAATCTTGAAACCTTAATGCATTAAAAAAATAATATTGCATTTTAATCATATGACTAGGTTTGACCACAACTTGCTCCCGTAGTCCTCCAGCGTGGATATTTCCGTGCCTGGGGGTGAAGAGGTGAGAGGGTCAGACACAGCCAGCAGTGATGAGAGAGGAGACAGACCCAGGTCTGATTCACGGTGATTTTCTTTTTAAAAAGCTGGAGAATGTTAGTGAAGATAAAACCAAAACTGTGGGTACATGCTGCAGTGATGAACTGTCTTTACAGTGAAGCACAACGAGTCTGAAGTTCCACCTTCAGGTAAAGCACATCTGTGCTAATGTTAGCAAAGACGCTAACAACAACACGGGATCACGCCATGGTCGTACCACTCTGTTCAGCTGCTTCAGGACAGTTTTCTTCTTCAGCTGCTCAGATAAATGATGGAAAGTGCTCCAGAACTCTGAGACAGTCCTGTTTGTGAACAATATTAATCCAGTGTAGAAATCCACGCTGGAATCGGCAAAATTGAACTTAATTAGCGAACTTTACCAGCTGAAGACGGAAATATGATGCGTTCAGGTAACCTCAGTAAATTAGATGACTGTACTCTATGTGTTTTGGTGTGTTCAAATGTTACATAAAAATGGGAAAATGTAGTTTTTGATGAGAAACTTCAAAAAATCCAGTGTGAATCTGTGTTTATATTTGAGGGATCTACAATAGATGTGGCAGACTGAATCACAGCTTTCTAACTCAAGCTCTACTCAGCTAAGACCACTTTAGTTTAAATATTTGCCCTTATTTTGTCTTTCCACCAAACTATAAAAAGTATTGATAGTGGTATTGATAAGGACTCAGATCAGCACATTAATGTGCTGTACATAGAATTAAAAGAATAAAAATAAAACACTTGACAATAACAACCTTTAAAAATTTAAAAACATAAAAATGTACTTAAACTATTAAAAAAATGCTGTGATTAATCATGATTAATCACAAGATAGTGATGTGATTTACTTTTATTTTTTTTAACTGAGTAACGGCACTAGTGAAAATACCAGTTTAATATTTTTTTTGCAGCAGATTTTATACACATAATGCAAATATGCATGGTTTTGCAGAATAAAATTTCCTGCTTAACTACTGTACATGCTTTTCTATTTAAAATGAGATTGACATAAAAATTACAATCCCCTTCAATAAAGCAATTGACATCAAATTTGCAATATGAGCCAAAAGAAATCACAATAGATATTCGTTTTAAGTCGTTTGTCCCTAGTATATAATTTCTAATTATTGTGTACATCATTATTTAGAATGATTCATTGCTTGTATTTATTGAAAAATATAAAGTGAGTAACCTAAAAATAGTTGCATTTTAAATTGCAAGTGCAAAAATCGCACTTACTTTATTTTGCAAATCGTTCTGCCCTATTTACTACTGTCACATTGATAAAAGGCAAAGGCCAAAAATAAAGCACGAAACCTGATTTTCTCTCCATCCCTCTTTACAAGATGTTGCTTTTTCTTCACATCTACCTGTAAAACTGCTTCGGTACCCCCCTGATGTGGCAAATTAAGTACTCAAGATTAAACTGAATTAAGGCTTTTAAGAAGTGTACTACTGCAATAATTTAAGCAGAAGTTCATTAAACACAAACAGGAAATGATCTAATAACGCGTAATGGATGGTGGATGTTGTCACTAAATCTAAAATAAATCCAAACAAAGTGTGTGTGCTCACCTCTGCCCCTCTGTGTCCAGCTCCTCTATCGGAGCTTTGATGACTTTCTTCTTCAGCGTGGCGTGTTCTTCTATCATCCGCCGCGCTCCTTCCAGGTCTTGGGGAAAGTCTTTTCTTGAAACAGTTTCTTGCATCTCCTCCAGTCGAGCCAACATCTGGGTGGCGTGACCAGAGAACTCCTCAAACGCCACACGCACCTGAACAACAACACATCAGAACATCTCAGCTATGAGGCAGTGCTTTCCACTGGATAATAGGTGGAGCATGACTATGTTCAAAATACTCAGACTGAATGATGCACACTAGATGTAATAAGGTTCCATTTTTCCCTGCTTCCGCTGCAGCTTCAAACACCACACCATCAGCTACTCTCCACTTTAATACCATGCATCCACTTGGTTTCTTGCCCTGTTCTCTGCTCACTGAATAAAGCACTTCTGCATTTAAAGTCAGCAAGGCTTGGAGGGATTTACACATAGTTTTTTCTGACCAGACTATTTGGTTTAAGTGGCAGGATGAGTGCACCGCTCTCACCTCTATCCATTCTTCGTGGTTGTAGTCCAAGCTGCCATCAAAGTCCGACGTCAGCTGGGAGGGGTCGACAACCTTCGTGAGGCCCTCTAGCGACACCATGGTGGTCTGGTGGGATAAAGAACAAGTGCTTTAAGGGAGTTTATTGGCCTTCAAGTGTATTTTCATCGGCCCTTTTTCTCTCACCACATTTTTCCCTTGCAATGAAAACACAATGTCAATACCAAAGGATGGGTTGTATATCATTTCTGATGAAAGCATGGCTACACATACTTCCCTTTAGCAAAGCCACATACTGTGTAAACAAGATGATATATTACTGTAAAACTAAAGCACACTTTTTGACACAACTTCATCATATTGCTAACTTAGCACACCGCAGCTTCACTTTATCAGTGGCGCAAAAATAACACCTTAGCATCAACTGTCCTATCACCATTAAAACAGTCGGTGTGTTAACATGCAGTTAGATTAAGTTGAATTGGATTTTTCCAAATACTCAGAAACGTGTTAGTCCGACTGAAAGAGAACTAAATCTAATATCTTGAAGTCGGACTAGCACACCTAAATGATGAAGATGGAGATCCACTCGTGCTTAAACCTCTATTGGACCCAAACTGGACTGGGTGCTCTGCACATTCAATGGCTTTCACCTGGAAGTGGAACAGCATTTAGACTGAGCAGAGCAGATATGGGGATAATATGCATCGCATTAGTGCCAGAAGTAAAACAGAAGGCACAACATGCAGTAAATTTGTTTGTTTTTGCCATTTTAAACACAAGTGGTTAGCTGCTTGCTTGCTTTTTTAGCAAGGTCAGCCGTAATAATTTCATTGCTAAAGTACGACTAAAAAATGGAGAAATGTTGGAGCCGAGGCTAAAAGTCTGACATTTTCTTTCTCCGGGTCCACAATCTGATAGAAAACATACACTTAAACCTTACACACTGAGTTTTCTGCATTTTATTTGTATTAACTGTAAAAATCCATAGAATGTTGCAATGGTTTCATACTTTAAAGGAAAAAAAAGCAGTGAAAGTGGTTCTGGGGCTTCCAGTGGGTGTGTCCATCCTGACAGAGATCTTCACATGGCATAAGGTGGTGCCTCGTGTCAATGTCAGAGATGGAGCGCAACTTTTCAATTCAGTCTTTGTTACACGGCTGTGAGTTTGCATTTTGGCCTTTATTTAAGATGATTAATGGTTGATATCCACATAATACATCTGTAAAGATACGGCGTTTAAAGTGAGGTTTCAATGCGAAGAGAGAGAGAGCGATAAGAGAGCTGCAGCCATAGTTCTGACTAATAAACCCCTCACTGAAATGTCCTGGATGCATGCAAAAAATGAAAAATACAGGAATGAAAATTTGGTCAGTGTGCACTGATAATTTCGTCGACTAAAACTATGACTAAAAATGTTCAACAGCCTTTTTTTCTATGACAAAAACTAGACTGAGACTAATAAAATAGATCTGTTGTGACTAAAACTGCCTAAAACTATGTTTACTTTTCGTCAAGATGACTAAAACTAGACTAAAATGTAGTTTAGTTTTCATCTCACATTCAAAATCCATGATATTTCAAGAGATTAAAACGTTTCTGCTCAGAGCTGCAGTCAGATCTCTGCTCCTGTGTGTTTGTCTGTCAATTCATTCCAGGTTGACATGACAGGTAGGGTACACCTCCACTGGGATTTTCAAAGTAAAAGCCCTATCAGTTTGTTTCTGTGGTCAGATGACTCTCTTTTCATACGGTATTTTAATTCTGAAGTGTTTCTGGAACGGTTCCTCGGTTGTTGCAGTAACATGCAAAGTTGCTTCGGTGTTCAACTTTCCTTTCGTTTCTAATCGATGTAAATGTTTAAAAACATCGGATTATAAGAACCAGTCCAGGGTGTACACCGCCTCTTGCCCAATGACAGCTGGGATAGGCTCCAGCCCCCCGCAACCCCCAACGTAAAAAGCAATATAGAACATGGCTGGATGAATAATTATATCCTCCTGAGACCCTGCGTGCACAATAGCGGACATCATTGCAATTTGACTTGCCTAAAAAAACGGTAACAATTTCTGCTATTTGAACTTTAGATGGAATTTTTCAATGATTTTTCATAAAAGTTTAAAGTTATTTGCTTGGAATATCTGAGGAATTAATACCGGATACTTTTATGGTAGTTTTAGTAATTTATTTGGAAAATTTGGAAATTTTGATTGGAAAGGTGTGGAGGGGATATTCTTTGAAATTTTCCTGAATTTTTATTGAACTTTTAGGGAATTTGCTTGAATTATGGAGGGAACATGTTTGGATTTTTTCCTTGGAAATGTAGGTGGAACTTATTTGTAAATTTCTGTTAATTTGATTAGATATTTTTGGGCAATTTTCTAGATTTTTTCAGGAATTTTCTTTGTGTAACTTCATTTAAATATTTAGGCCTTTTCAGAAAAGTTAGTTGAAACATCTGGGGAATATTTGAGGAGATTTGGGGGAATTTTGAAAGAATTTTAAAATTTTACAGAAATTTGTGGTAATTTAGGGGATATTTTTTATTTTTTGAGAATCTCTCTTATTTTAAAGGGAATTTTTTCCAGGATTTCCAGAACTTTTATTCAAAATTTAGTTATAGCCAGGTATCAGGTCCATTATCAGAAAAAGGACTTTATTGTATGTCTCTGAATGACTGATACCATTTCTTACTGACTGAACAATCTCCTATCAACTGGCCAAAACACAGTCATAATGTACACACAATTTTAAAAACTTATTTTCTTCGAGTGTTACCCTGTAAGGTAAGCCTGTTGCCCTCATTTGCAGACATAATTTTTTGGTAAAAACCTTCCTGTTTAAAGACAAGACTTAATACTAGTCAGACCACCCGACTGATTAATCAGAAATGGGTGAAACTAAAAATGCATTCCGAATAAAAGCTCAGGTCTCAGGAGGATATCTTATTATGAGAAAAATGTCATCTCCATCTTGTTCTCTGCTCAGAATCTCAGTCTGAGACTAAAAACTCAACAGTTTGCTGACAAACTGTCTTTAGATGTGAGAGGGTCTCAGATGTCAGACTTTTGAGAGTCTTTTAAGAGTTTTAGCAAAGTCCTCTGGTGTAAGCCTGGCATAAAAACTGCATTATGATCTAAAAACTAAGATGAAGACTTATTTCTCTGCCAAAATTAACACTGGCCTGAACGAGGACCGACAGTAGCTAGCTAAACGTTCCTAACTAGCATATCAGAGTCAGAATCAGTTTCCTCCTTAGTGCTTACAGACCAGGACAAAGACAGTAGTGAAATATCCTAAGAGATCCCTAGTTTGACTTAACAGTGCAGGTAACTGATGCACATTAAAAATGTATTTTAGACTCCTGATGTCATATAATATGTTTTTAAAAATCTCTCTGACCACCTGTGGCCCTCCCTCACTCTATAGTGAAGTGTAACTTGATGCTGTCCACACAACAGCTGCATAATACAATATCAATTTCAGAGAAACAGTAAGGAAATGTCTCTCTGCTTGGTCTCAGTACCTCTGTTTTTCTGCAAAGCCACCTCCGCACAACACCCCCACACACATGGCTAGAGATGGATGGAGACAGAACGATAGCTAGATAGCTGTGTAGGCCAAACAAAGTAGAAATGAAACGTTGTCCTTGGGTAAAAAGCACAGTGGCCCTGCACAGGGGAAAGGACTGTTACTGCTATGTTTGCTATTGTTGGTCAAGTTAATTGATTTGTACTCCTCAATAGTGAGAGGGGTTGGTGGTCAGGGCTACTGAGGAGCATTTACTCCCAACACAGAAGCAAACGATTCATCAACAGTAGAGTCAAGGCTGAAGCCAGCTCTCTATCTGGATCGCTGCTTCCTTTCTCCACCTAAATCCTAGCTAGGAGTGCAGTTAGAGATGTATCCTACACAAACAAAATCCACTGACTCCAACATGGTGTAACACACTTCCCTCATTAACAATCAATACTGTGTGTTAAATATTTGAAAAGACTTGCTTACTCTGACATGTAAGTCACAAAAATCCTGGGATTAAACGTAGAGTATAAAGTCAACAAGGCAGGGACGATAAAAATCCGCACGGCTCTGCTGCATGGCAGGACAGCTTGTACAGAACTGTAACCTGCCCTGTGGCATCTGCCTATTCCTCTCTCAGATCATCAATACGGTGTCATCAGACCTGTGTGTACAGCCATGTGAGCAATCAGTGCTACTTCCACTCCACTGCTTCAGAAACACACGTCGCAGAAATCCAAGCACAGGCTGTACAGAGAGTCAGGAGTTTGCATGATATGGGTTTATAACGACGCACGGCCTCGTGTCTGAAACAGAGCCGCTCATCATTACCACAGTCAGCAGCGGCCCTTAAAGACAGATCAGACACAAGGAGGGAAGTTGTTATCAAGTCCTCATTAGAGAGCATTAAGTAATCCAGTTTCTAATCACATAAAGCATCACTGATTAGACCAGTGATACTCAACGCGTGGCTCTTGAGCCACATGTGGCTCTTTTGGGATGATTTGTGGCTCTTTAATGTCTTAGTTTGAAATATGATTCCCCCAGAAAACCTTCAAAAAGGGAAACTTTGACATGAGAAATTATCCATTGCAAGTCTCTTCAATCAGTTTGTTTCCCACACCCATACAGTAGGCTTCATTTGTCAAACTTGATTGTCAACCTATATTTTCTGTAGATTTCCATTGCCCTTATTTGCTATTTTTGCCCCTTTTATCAATTTTTTGCCCATTTTTAAACAATTTATACTGTTTTTAGCCCATTTTACCCCTTTTTGTGCCACTTTTCACCCATTTAAGCTGACTTTTGCCATTAAATACCAAGTTTTTCCATTTTGCCACTCTCTGCTAATTTTTCCCAGCTTTTTGCTAATTTCGCAGATATATTTTTTTTCCCATTACTTGTCCTGATTTTTGCTGCTCTTTGACCATTTTTACCACCTCTAACTAATTTTTTGTCCCTATTCACTCATTTTTACAGCTTTTGCCACCTTGAACCTATTTTCATTGCCACGTCAACTCATTTTTGCCACTCTTCACCACTTAGATTGTGGCTCTTGCAAATGTATTTTTCTAAGATTTGGCTCATTGGTTGAGATGGGCTGAGTAACACTGGATTAGACCATACAGCCTTATTTTCACACTTGCTCTAGCTTGTAAGAGTGTGCTGGGGCACAGCTATGTGTCAATTTAAAAACAAGACACAGTCTGGGCATAAAAATAAATCCATTCTAGTGGATTTGTCATTAAATAAGCCATGATAATGTGCTCTGATGCTCAACAGTTGGCATTACAAATACTGGTACTCGTGATCTGCAGGCAGGAGACGCACACATCCAAAACAGTGGGGAGGAAAATAATGAAATGCGCCGACAATGAGCAGCTCAGCTGACGGCAAATTAGAGGAAATGTGGTTCACTTTAGTTCTACACTTATTCTTTAAAATAGAAAATATCAATCTGAGGCACTTGACAGAGAATCCTGATAGAATTACATAAATGACATGTAGCCTCAAATCTGAACTGCAGCAGTTTGAATCATCTACAGTTCTAACTTTTCATGCTCTGTGATATAAGAAAACTTAAAATAAAATATACTCTGGCTCACTCTGGCATTTGGAATGAAATGATCACAGAAATATTTTGAAAATAATTGAAAATAAATAAACGACTGCGTGGTACAGAATCTGAAGGTTTTCTTCCTACCTCAAACTCGAACTTGGAGCTGCCAAAATTGGTCCTCTGCTTCTGCCAGAAGTTGTCTGGTTTGATGATGAGGGCGACGTGGATGCAGGATGGGAAGGACTCCTGCAGGATCTTCAGCAGAGGCTTGATGCTATCCCACTTGGAGCCGCGCATATCAACGATGACCGTGAAGCCATGTTTACACACCTCCTCGCTAGGATGGATGGAGGTCGGTGAGAGTGGGAGGAATTAAAGAGGCGAGAGGGAGGGGAGGATGTGAGGGAGGGAGGGGCGGAGAGGGATTGGAAAGAGGATAATCCAGAGAGAGAGGAGACAGATGACAGGCGTGGGAAAGGATGAGAGAGGGATGGAGGGAAAAGATGAGAGGAAAAGGAGATGAAGATTGAAGAAGAAAAGGGATCAAAAATGAATCAAAACAAACAGAAAGATGACGCACTTTCTATACAGTGAGAAACCTACGCAGCAAACACGCATCCCCCACAACCACCCACGCACCCACCCACGCACAAACCTGTGACGAATGAGTCACATATGTAGTTCATAATGATAAAAATACAAATCAGCACATTTTTGCATCAGCAGCCTGATCTCCTGGTGAGGCTGACTTTAATATCGCATCACCTGAAATACATCTGCTGCACACCTGAAACTCAAATCTGCTCAATTATGTAAGATTTCACAAAAATACCTTGTTTCATTTGGAACATTTCACACTAACATCCACAAAACTGTTTACAACACACTCTTTTACTTCAACCTTTGCTCCTGTTGTGCATTTAAGATCCTCCATCTGGTTCGTCATTTATTAAACAGCTAATGGTACTGGGAAAAATATCCATCATTGCATGTTTAAAACCTCCATCCTTATCCAAACTCTCTCTCCCTCTGTAACAGGCTGGCTGTCAATGGAGAGCCGGTGTACAGCTGTCTGCAGATGTTGCCTCTCCAAAAATAGAACACCAATGCTCACCAAAAATCAACACTGTGTAGGAGCTAATAAAGATGCAAAGCATGGCATGATGATGAGCGTCTTAAAATATTAGACAGTAAATAAATATATATAACTAAAAGTAAATGTACTCTAATTGAACCATGCAAAGATGATGTGGTGGCTGAAATGGAGCAGAGTGTAGACAGACTCAGGATGGATGGATTAGGGCAGATGGAAGGATGAGACATGTGCCAGATTAAAGAGACAGAGAAGTAAACAGAGAGCTGGAACAGAGAGATGTTCTACCTTTAAGCGAGGAGCTTCTGGTAACTACGGCTGCTGCTGCACTGCCTCGGCTACTGCGACACTTTGTTTTGCTTTCACACACGGAGAACTGCTCACTCCCTCGCTCGCACACACCTCCTCACACATGCGCTCTCCTTCTCTGTCAGTTTTAACCCCCCCCTCCCCTCCCTCTCCCCACTGCTTTCTCTCTATCGATGCCTTCCTCCTCCCCTCGTTTGTTTGCTGTCATACATCTCCCTCTTAGCTTAGGCTTTCCCTCTCTGTCTCAGCATCTTACCATGTCACTAAAACTGGTTTTTGGCAGCAAAGAAGCTGCGGCAAGCTAACTGCTCTTGAATTATTTCTCTCTCTAGTCCTCCCTCGCCCCATCACATGCTCATCTCCACTCTCTCACGTGTCTAACGGAGGCCCGTCCACTTGCTACGGGTGTTGGCTTGGTTTTGTGTCATTGCTTCCCCTTCCCTTCAGATAGATAGCACGCATGCACAAGCGGAGAGTGTGGAGCGTACACTAACAGAGCGGATGTATAAAAGGGTCTTACCTGGGGATGCCAGCCAGGTAGGCGATCAGCCTCCTCAGGTCGTCGGTTCGTATTCTATCGTGGTTGCTGCGTGATGGAAATGTTAACACCGGACCTCCACGTCTGTCTCTGCCACCTGAGGCAAAACAAAATATGCAGCGCACAAAGGCGTGCACACAAGAACACAAAGAGTCAGAGGAAAGCTGGAACATGACAGATCACATTTTAGTAGCTATGTAAACTTCACAACACTGACAGCAACATCAAACCAATCATTTTATTCCTACAGCATCATGCAGCACTTAAAAACAACCCTCCTTATAGCATTTCTATTATTTTACATCAATATAACTGGAGTTATCACAGCAACAAGTGAGATAATCCAGAAAATGACTGATTGGCTGAATAAATATAAGACACTCAGCTGCTAAATTGAACCGCCTAGCAACAGATTGACAATCGATTTTTCTGCCTTCTTAACAAAAAGAAAACACTAGTGAGAAAGAAACAAGCCCATTACATAATTAAGACAATAACATTTAGAGAAAATCATTTTAGATCGAAATAGACGATGAAGAATATTTCTTATTAAACACTAAATCCTGTGTTAAAGGGGACATATTATGCAAGAATCACTTTTTCAGGCTTTTCTAACAAAAACATGTGCCCCTGGCCTGTCCACAATCCCCTCCAGAA
This sequence comes from Cheilinus undulatus, assembly GCF_018320785.1. Classification (NCBI taxonomy): domain Eukaryota; kingdom Metazoa; phylum Chordata; class Actinopteri; order Labriformes; family Labridae; genus Cheilinus; species Cheilinus undulatus. The sequence goes on from NC_054880.1 coordinate 45,964,063, forward strand.
CCAGAAAAATCCCTCCCCCCACTTTTCAGAAAAAGCCGTTCTCAGACTTTCCCCTCATGATGCCATGTGGGGAGTCAGCCCCACCCCCAGTTTCAGTTGGCCCTCCCCGCTAGGAAGAAAGTTTCGCCCTCATTAAGCCACATCCATTTCCTGAGAGGGGCGGAGTCAGACAGCTCTGTAACATTTAAAGCCACAGACACAGAAACAGCTGGTTCTGAGCAGGGCTGAAACAGAGGGGTTTTTAGACATGCAAACATCCAATACTGGAGTGTTTTTTCACCAACAAACTTCACAGGCATGTTTTAGGGACCTCTGAGACCGATATAAGCTTGTCTAAAAAGGGTAAAATATGTCCCCTTTAAGATTATCTCTGGTCTATGCAAAATCGTTCATATGCTCCCAACATAAAAATGAATGATTTGTTCCTTATAATATTCTACCAGTCTTCATTTTACCCATCTGTTCTATTAGTTCACAGATTTTCTGCTTTTATAGTCTAGCACAGTGATGGAAAACTGGTAGAAGCTGCATGTAGCCGCCTCCTCCCTCAGTGTGGCCAACAGGTCGATTTAAAAATCAATGAACTGTAAACATGAGGAAAGCATGATCAGATCTGCCATGAAAATATGAAGATTTTCTAGAACTATCTTCGATCACTTTTATATGTTTGGTCCTTTGTGAGAAATTACAGACACGGTGTCTATAAAAAGTATTCAACCTCTTTGATGTTTTTCCCTTTTAGTGATTTTACAAATCAAACATGGCTGATATAATTTGGGGGTTTGTTTTGACAAAAAAATACCCAACGACCCCTTAATGTCAATGTGAAAACAGATTTCTGTGAAGTAATGTCAATTAAATAAAAATATTTCACGTAAAACAAGTGACTACATAAATATTCACCCCCTTTAAAGTGACTGACCTAATTCAACAGAGGTGCTAGTAGTCTCAGTTAGTGAAAGGGGGATCACCCGAGTGCAGTAACTATATCTCAGTGACTGTGGTATAAACACACCTTGTCACTGGTTATCCGTATTCATGGCTATCATTACACCATGAAGTCAAAAGAACACTCCAAGCAACTCAGAGAAAAGGTTATGGACAAGTATGAGTCAGGGGATGGATACAAAAAAAATTCCAAGTCTCTGAACATCCTCCAGAGTTCAGTTAGATCATCATGAAGAAATGAAGGAATAAGTCACATGTGTAAATCTGCCTAGATCAGACCGTCTTCACAAACTGAGTGGGCGTGCAAGAAGAAGACTAGTGAGAGAGGCCACCAAGACACCTATGACTACTCTGAAGGAGCTCCAAGCTTCAGCAGCTGAGATGGAGAGACTCTGCAGACAACAACTGTTGGCCGGGTTCTTCACCAGTCAGAGCTTTATGGGAGAGTGGCAAAGAGAAAGACACTGATGAAGAAAACTCAGATTCATGGTAACAGCATCATGCTGTGGGGATGCTTCTCAGCAGCCGGCCCTGGAGGGCTTGTAAAAGTAGAGGGTAAAATAATATTGCAAAATATATGAAAATCCTGGAGGGCAATCTTATTCAGTCAAACTACAGACTGGGAGAAGACGCATTTTCTAGTAAGTCAATGACCTGAAGCATCCAGAGAAAGCTACACAGAAATGGTTTAAAGACAACAAGGAGAGTATTGTAGAGTGGCCGAGTCAAAGCCCAGACCTCAATCCAACAGAGAATTTTGCGGCTGGACTTAGAAAAAGGGCTGCTCACACCTGATCCCTGTGTAACCTGACAGAGCTTGAGCAGTTTAGTAAAGAAGTATGGAGTAAAATTTCCGTGTCCAGATGTTTGATCCTGACTGAGACCTAACCACACAGACTCAGAGCTGTGACTGCAGACAGAGGTGGCTCTACTAAATACTGACCTGAAGAGGGGATATGTATGCAGTCACTTATGTAACCTTACATATTCTTATTTAATTGTTTTGTAATCTGTTTTCACTTTGACATTAAAGAGGTACTTTTTGTATTTGTTTGTCAAATAGTCAAATTATATCGACCATGGTTGATTTATGAAGAGGTGTAAGGCTTTGTCTGAGGTTGTCAGAATTAGATTAGCAAATATTAACTAAAAACACTAATTGAATAGGTTGTAAAAAGGTCTACTAGTGAGAGTAGCATAAGTAGGCCTATTTTTTTTTTTAGAGTTTCAGCAACGAAACAACTAACACTGATATGGAGGGGGCTTTGAGGAAAAAAGTTGGGAAGCAGTGCTTTAGAACATTATTATTGTGTCATTTTAATTGGTGGCTGCTGTTTACATATTTATAACAATGAGACTGGTGTATGAATAATGAAAATCTGGTTTTATAACCAGGATATTCCGCTTTAGTTCTGACCGGCTGCAGAAGCCGAGCGCTGCTCTGCTCACGTGCTAACTCATAAACACAGGCTGACTGCACTCAGCACACAAATTAGTAAGTTCAGTCGGGCTGCTGTGTGCCTGTGGGCCCGGCCCGGCTGCTCCGAGAGGAAAATCAAACGCTCACGTGGCAAACAGGCCAACATGAGTGAGGGCAAACATGGATGTTTTATTAAGGGGCCAGATTCAGGATAATAGGCTTAGCTCATTTACCCTCCTTCACCAATGGTCCATCCTCTGCCTCCCTCCCTCCTTTATTTCAAAGCCAATTACTCCACAAGCGTCTACTATGGGATGCAGCAGCAGAGAGTAAGTCATCTCCATGGCAACATGGCCCTGCCTCTCTCTCTTTCCCCCTGAAATTCAGTGTTTGTCTGAGTCATGGCTCTCATCAGTGTGTTACTTCATATAACCTTCTCTGCACACAGGAGGAACTACAGAGGAGTTAGCATACATTAATAATCTGCCGTTTGGTCCGCATAGATAAATGTAATGATAGAACATTCTCTCTCTCACATATGCATGGGCTGAATAATGTTTTGTGTGTTTTACAAATAATCCTGCTGGATGTTCTTGGCAGTCATCATCTCAAGCTCGGCCTCCTGTGAGTTTTCCTGGCAGGGCTCAGTGTGTGTGTTCTACCCACCAGTGTGTGTGTTTGAGTGTGTATTTGAGTGTAGATGTGTGTGTGTCAGACATGGCCATACTTTCCTAGTAAGAGACAAAGACAGCAGTTGTTTTCTATTCTCTATTTCTGCTGATATTTAACAGTCAAGGGATGCTAGTGTGTGTTATGAACCATTGTCTAAAGTAACCACATTAACTCAGGTTACTGTAATTGAGAAGCTTTTTGTGTGTGCTTGTTCTTTGAGTAGTTTTTAAAATCAGTAATTTCATTTTAAGGGAAACTTTACTACATTTTAAACAGCATCAGTTAAAAAAGGTAAAACTGCAATTTCAAGTCGACTCTACAACTGTCAAGGTGAAATGAAGCTGGACGGGCTGTGGTAAACATCAGATGAATTGCCATTGAAAAGTCTTACAGTTTAAGTCAGATCTAATGTCTCCAAAAAGCTATAATAAGAATAATAAGAATACGATGAGACCTGGCAGGCCGGGTGTAACTGTACCATGGGCCGGATTTGGCCCCCGGCCTTGAGTTTGACACCCCTGTAGTGTATTGCTGTGGGTTTTTTTGTATTTTGTATTCTTCTTTAGTGTCGAAGTGAGTCCTCTGTTCGTCCCATGTCCTTGTGATTGAGTGTGCTGTCTGTCATGTGTGTGGATCTTTGTCATAGGTGGTGCTGGGCAGTGAGCAAGAGGCTGATTGGTCGGCAGTATTTTAAATACGGAGGCCTGCAGTTGATGGTGGCACCCCTGACAGCAGCATCTTTGTTTGTTTCCATCCTCCAAAACATTGAATTATTGATAACTGTGATTTTGTTAGTGTTTTGGTTTGGGACTCGTTGACTTTAGCTCTGATCTTGTTTTCAATCATGATTTTGGATTATTTTTATTTTTTAGTGCTATATCAACTCTTTAGTTTGCATCCGGCTTTTTGTTTGAACTTATTAAGAGTAATCTGTTAAATCTGAATTATTATAAATACATTTTCTTAAATTTGTACTCTGACCCTGACTGTGAGTTTGGGGACTGGGAATAAGCATTCTTCAACAAATTATTATGTTATGTGCCTTCCCCCTAGACGAGTGAGTAAAATAGAAAGGATTTTTTGTAGACAATTCTAAAAAAAAAAAAAAAAAACACCTGAATGATTGCGTGAAATGTCATGCATAACATCTTTGCTGCAAAAAAAAGTTAAAAACTGGTATTTTGACACAAATTTCAGGTCAAAGAAATATTGCACCTTTTGCGATTTATAAACTACAGCAGGCCATATTGTGATTTAATTTCATTTTTGATTAACTGCCCAGCCCTAGTCCTGACTCCTCTTGGAATGGAGGGGTAGGGTGCTAGGCTAGGACTACATGGAACTTCTAATGGAGAATTCCAGAGGCAGACTCCAAACTAAGTCTTAAGGGAATTTCACAGAATGCTTTGCAAATCATCAGTAAGGTATGAGAATTATATAATAAAGACAATTTAATGTTGTTTAAATGCATTATGGTCCTTTTGATTATTACCTCTGCCAAGGAGATTATGTGATCGGATGTCAAGTCAAAAAGTTGTGGACAGATTTTGATGAAATTTTCAGGAAATGTCAGAAATGGCATAAGGAAGAACTGATTAGATTTTGGGACTGAGCCGGATCACCGTCTGGATCGAGGAATTTTTTAAAGGATTCTGTACTATTGGGAGATAGGGCTAATGGTGGAGGTCTGCGCTGTTACCACTTTACACCAGGAGATGGCGGACATGAGTAACTTTAATCCCAGCAGCATTTTGGGGTTTGTTTCTATTCAAAGTTTCGGAGTTTACAGAGTTTGAAAGACGCACGCCTGGTCAAGGAGATGAGTCAGAGCCTAGCAGAGAGAAAGAAGGCGAATTGCGAGGATACTCACAATGCTGGGAGGAATAGAGAATATTCACCCTCTGCCATGACTTCTAGTCGTCCAGTGAGATCATGGGTGCACCTGTTGGCACCCGTAGTGAAGCCAGTAGGGTTAGGGTTACCCCTAACCCCTAAGCCAACAGATCCAGGGATTGTTTTAAGGATTCTTCACTATTGGGAGATAGGGCTAAGGGTGGAGGTCTGCACTCTCTGAGTGCTTTTCTAGTTTTGAACAATCATTTAATAAAGGTTCAAAGTAGAAATGTCTGGTATTGTTGCATCTGTTTATGTAAATGCCATCAACTCTTTTTTAGCATAACGGTTAAAATCCTATTTTACTTTTTAACCCTTTCAGATAAAAACATAACTACTCAGTGTGTGAGTAAACACGAGTGCAATATTCTTGAACTCTTTCCACCCGTGATATGTAGTCCATGTGTGCATGTTGTGTAAGTGTGCCAAGAAGAGTCGAGGGTGAAGAGTCTGGGCCTCAGTCTGACCCCATGAGAATTTACAGGTCAAGTATAGGGCTCATAATTATGTTCATAGGGAGTGTGTGCGTATTAAAGAGTCAGAGCTAAAGAGAAAAAGCAGAGTACCTGCAGGCTGTGCATATATGCAAAGTAAGGTTTATACTTCACGTTCCATTAGCCACGTCTACCATGATTAGACAGTCTGGGGTCACAGACAAGAGAAACACAAGAAGCATGCATAATCTTACCAGACAGAAAGGCAACTTTTTCTTTGAGGATGGGGAGAACCTCCATAGCTCTCATTTCCTCATTTCTCCTGAAACCTGCGAGGAAAAAGAGAGAAGTGTGAATGAAAGGATAAGTGAAGGTTTGTCTCCCACTTCTGTTCCAGTGGATCAGCGGTGATTTGTTTTCAGAGGGCAGATTATTCGGAACAACACAGAGTTTGTCGCCTTGTAATCTGGGTTTAAGAAGAGTCCACAGAGATTGAGTCTTGTTTCAGATTGGTTGCATCATGAGGAAACAGTAGGAAGCTCAAACACCAAAACACACATATCTGCAATAAAAGCCGTCAGATACAAACCAGGAGGAAGCAGAGCAGCTGTAGCTAGAGTAACAGTAGTGGGGAGACAGTGAGGCCAAACAGAGGGGAAGTTAAGGAGAAACAAAGAGCTGTTGTAGTTCTCGCTGTAGCCGAGGTGAAACAGGGTAAAGCAACATCAAACACCATAGGCCACTCCAGCTCGGGTAAAAACTAAACACAGCCGGTGAGTTTCTAATAGTACCAGCAGGTGATCATCGTGTCAGAGTGTAAACAACAACAGTACGAGCAGAGGATGGGGAGGATTCATCTGATCCATACTCCTTATAAATCCAGGTCCACCACCATTCCTAAGTTCATACTAAAGACCAAACAACCACACATTCTTAACTGGAGAGATATCAGCCGAGCAGCGCCGAGTTCAAGGTCAAAAAGGTCATAATTACATCTATTACATAACGTTAAAAACATGTCCTCAATTTAACACATTTACATTTTTATTTACATTCCTTAATAGCAGTTTGGCTGAGCTGCCCTTCAACACTTCATAACATGACCTGTCGGCAGCTTAACTCTTATTTCTCTGATTTTAACTCAAATTTCATATCTAACTAACATTTAAGGACTGTGGAGTTGTAGCTGTGCCTCAACTCTGAGTGAGCGACGGGAAACTTTGAGCTCATAAAAATACACTGTGCCAGCACACTGATCGTATTCTGAGGAAAAATTAAACAGGAAAGAAAAATGTTCAGGATGAGCCGATAATCTGCTCTGTGCTCAGTTTCATTCTAAACCCTTCCTCTGTGCGCTGGCATGTTAGCTCCAACCGTCTCTCCCCTACGTCCACGCTCCACCTCCCCTGTGCACAGCGTCACAAAGTCAACCAATCAGAGAACTCGCAGGGCGTTAAACTGTGATTGGCTGCTTCGGCTCCAATTGGATTGCAGCATCCCGGAGGTATGTCTAACCAACGAGGAAGAAAAAGGAGGGACACACATTTTTTCTTTACCACCTTATTCCTGTGAATGTGGGTGGAACTTCCCGTGCAGTAAAGAGCTAAAACGCCATTCTTCCAGTGGCTGACTAAAGGGAGTTAGTGTCAACAGAAGAAATCATTCACTGTTGTAAATATGGCTTCATTTTTGTTAAATCAAACATCGAACTAAATGTTATTGTAAGCTGAGAGTTATAAATGATATTTTCTGTAATGCTCAGTAGCTGTCGCTCCGTTTGTGGAACAAATAATGTGACAAAGTTAAATATCTCTTTAACATCAGTGTTTTAGTCTTAATGCATCAGAGATTGATTCTTTGAGTTATTACTCATTCTGAATACAAAATTTAAGAGTTACCAAACTGAAGAGCTGACAACTTGAGCCGTGGACAGTAATATCAGTATAATTCCCACATTGTAAGAGGGATTAGTTGGTGAAATAGGAATTTCAGCAACTCCGCAGACTAAAGAGAGAAATGTTATCTGACGCTGGTGTCCAAAGTCCTTTAAAGAAACGTGATAATCTGTTACTATACTGATACAAAGCTAATAAAGTTAGCTAAAAATGTTTCTCTGGTTTAGCTGAGGTCATAAAAATATTATCCTGTTTGAGGTGTAAGAGATGAAGCTTACATATTTTTATCTCCAAATCGCTCTGATAATCACGTTTAGCATCTTGTTTCTATGCTAAATCCTGTTTAGACAGAAAGGACTAGAAGTTGCGCCCACCTTTCATGCAAAGCATCATGGGGGCTAGAATAAGGTGAATATTGTAAATATTACAATCCTGGCTGCTAACTACACATTTCTTCTCACACTGCACACGTTTGTGCTCTGGTCTTGCTTTGGAAGCGTTTCTCACTGAAGGTTTGAGCAGATGTAGAGGATAACTGTCCTGCACCGTGAGAGCGTGCTACTAGAGCAGCCACAGACAACAGAAGGTACTGCGGTGGCGGTTTAACGTGATGTGCTGACTGCTGACTTTCTTGCTTTACCACATTGTTCTGCATCTCTCGTAACAGTATGACATTCAATTTAGTCTGGAACACAAACTAAAGATACTTCCATAAAACAACTTCAGGACAAAGAGTGACCTTCTCAAAGCGCCTGATCGCTGGTTCCCTGCCACCCCCCCTCACTTACAGTTAAAAAATAAATAAATAAAAGCAGAGCCTTACAATTCAATTTCATTCTAACCTCTAAATAGGAATGATAGAAGGTTTCACATACATTTTTACACAATTTTATCTCCATATCCTTAAACAATAGGCAAGGCATGTTACCATTATATTAACGATCATTAGGGCTGAACAATTTGGGAAAATAATCTAATTGTGACTTTTTTCTCCCAATATTGTGAATTGATATGTGATTACGTCTCAAGTTCCTCATGTTATGTGTTTTCTATTATACAAAAGCAAAAAATAACTCTGTATTATAACACAATGTCAGATTAAACAAGGCCTGATGAATTTTGAAAAAATGATCTAATTGAGATGATTATGACTTGTTTTGCAAATTGGACATGGATTTTGTCTCAAAGGGAGTGATTTTTTATGTCATTCATAAGAAAAAAGTACAAAAAGATTTTTTTGTAGACTATTCGTAAAAAAATGGCAATAGAATAATTGCATGGTATGTCATGCATAATGTCTCTGCTGCAAAAAAAGTTTTTAACTGGAATTCTGACACAAATTTCAGGTTAAGGAAATATTGCCCCTTCTGTGATTTGCAGGCCATATTGCAATTGAATCTAATTTTCGATTAATTCCCAGCCCTAGTAATTATGTTAAAGAACAGAACTTCAGAGCAGACAAAGTCTTCTGCCTCCCTGAAATCTTTGTTAACCACCAGACAGGAAACCGAGCCTCACAGCCATTAGAATTCAGCCCCTGTTTAACACACACACACATTTCCTTACAAACTTCTATTAAAACTGATCCAATAGTTTTTGGACCAACTGGCACACAAACACAACACCCTAGAGAGAAACAGCACCAGCATGGTTTATGAATATTACCCAGCAGCAACGTCTGCAGATGAAAAATGAAATCAAACTGAAAACTACAGGACTCTTAGTGTAAGCTGGTTGTTACAGTCCCAGAAGACCTTTCAACACCCTCCCCCCAGTCAAATTAATCATTTTGAAAGCAGAACTAAACATGTTTACAAAATTAAAACATAAAAAGTCAACTAAAATATATGCCACACCTCATGTGTTCATGGATTTATGCCGTACAGGGCCATGATTTTAGAACTCATCCTTCTGACTGTGAACGATTTGCAACAATAATTGAACTGTGATTTTTTTTTTTTTTTTGAATCAAATATGCAATTATTTTTAGGTTCCTCTTCTTATGTATTGTTCAACAAAAACAAGCAATAAATGACTCTATACTACAAGCAGCACAGTATTATATTAGGGCTGAATGATTTGCAGAAATAATCTAATTGCAATTTTTCCCCCAATATTGCGATTTAACATGCGATTATTCTTAGGTCAATCCTTAGTATTTTTCGACAAATTCAAGCAATAAATAATTCCAGAAATAAGACCATGTGCATTCAAAACAATGAAATTATTTCAGAAGCAATAAATCCATATTAGCATGATTCTGAATATGGGGGTGTAACAAGCTTTAAGCTATGAAGGAGGCAGCTGGGGTGGAGGTGAGGCTGGCTACCAGCTGATCACAGCTGGTAGCCAGCTGTCCTGACTTTCATGAAGTAATGCTAGGCTTCATCAGTTTTATTTAGAATGAACTATTTTTGCTAATATTGCAAATGTGATTTCATTTGCTTTGTTTAAGGGCATTAGAATTTTTATGTCACTCATTTTTACTAAGAAAAACATACAAACACAAAAAGGAGGATTTTTGTAAACCATTATAAAAAATGACACTTTAATGTTTGCATAATGTGTATAAAATCACTGCTGCTGCAAAAAAGATTTATTAAACTGGTATTTTGATACATTTCAGGATAAGGAAATACAGCAGGGTCTGTGATTTGAAAACTGCAGTGGGCTGCATTCATTTTATCTAATTAGCGATGAATTGCCCAGCCCTAGTGCTGACCATGTTAAATTTACATTATCATGAGAAGGCTGAGAGGAAGACTGTAGTAGCAGTCCGGCAGGAGGATTCATGCCAGCCTCATTCTCTGATGTTCAGCTGTTTAGTTTGACCAGAGGTTCCAATATGGCGACTGCTAAACTCAGTTTCATGAGCCGATGGATGACGCTGCTCAGACTATGTCCATGTTGTATACAGTTTGTGTCTATTAGTATTACCCTGGTTAAAAGCTCTTTTAAACAGCACTCATCCTTAGTGCTAATTCTGTGGCATGTTTTTATTTTCTATCTTGAGTTTTGTCTTCACCTTAGTCAGAAATTGTGGCTCAGAGATCTATTTAAAAGACACTGGAAGAGGATCCAAAAGCAGTGTGAGTAAAAATGAACACAAATGAAATATCTTTAACCACTTTGGCTCTGTCTGCCTTCTTCTACACTACTAATCCCTGACACTTGCCTCTAAAGAGGTGTCTGCTAGTGTTTGCTCATATTCAGGGATGAATCACAACAGCAGCATGAAGTGAGGAGCTTGATTACTTTAACATTTCTTAATGCCAGCTCACTGATAAATGCAGCTCAGGAAAATATACTGTTAGCGAGCACAGGGACTGGCGTGTTTGACAGACGGGTTTGGAATAAATGTAAGAAGCAGTAGATGGCTAGCTTGAGAATTGGTGCACCAAAAAAGCCCCAGAGCAATAATCTCAACTATAAATTGACAGCCTATAAATGTCAAGCTTGATCTCCTGGGTGTGATTGTGCCAAACGTCCCCCTGCTGTACCGCTAATATTCTGCCAGGAGTGAATGGATGGCTGCCAGGGGATGTTCACCTAGTGAAAACCTGTTCAAACAACTCCTGTATATAGACACACAACTCCCTAAAGTGATTAAACTCACATCTCAACACACACAGGTGGATAAATGAAGTCGGAGCTGTCCTTCAGGCAGAGCAGAGGTCTGCTGTCTGTGACTGATGACACAGAAGACTTTTCAACCTACAACCCAAAAGGCTCTCTTTTCTATTGCTCTGGCTGTCTTTGAAAATCTGCCAGCCAGCCAGCCAGCTGGTGGCTTTATTTTCTGTTTGTCCTCAACCTTGGTGAGAGGATGGCGAGCATTCTGTTGTCTTTAGTGAGGCTGAAGAGATGCACAGGAAGTCATTTTTGCTGCAAGTTTGACAAAAAGAAAACTAGTGATGCCTCGATGACATTTTTACTGCTCGTTCTAACAGTGTTTACTTATGAGTAAGATCAGTCAGAATGATCCAACCAACCAACCAACCATCCAACCAACCATCCATCCAACCAACCAACCAACCAACCATCCAACCATCCATCCATCCAACCAACCAACCAACCAACCATCCAACCATCCATCCATCCAACCAACCAACCACCCATCCAACCATCCATCCATCCAACCAACCAACCAACCAACCATCCAACCAACCATCCAACCACCCATCCATCCAACCAACCAACCAACCATCCATCCATCCAACCAACCATCCGACCACCCATCCATCCAACCAACCAACCAACCAACCATCCAACCAACCATCCAACCACCCATCCATCCAACCAACCAACCAACCAACCAACCATCCAACCAACCATCCATCCATCCAACCAACCATCCGACCACCCATCCATCCAACCAACCATCCGACCACCCATCCATCCAACCAACCAACCAACCAACCATCCAACCAACCATCCGACCGACCATCCATCCATCCAAAATCCATCCATCCATCAATCCATCATCCAATCATCCATCCATAATTCCTTCCAACCATCCATCCATCCATCCAACCATCCATCCATCCAACCAACCATCAATCCATCCATCCAACCAACCATCTATCCATCCAACCATCCATCCATCCATCCATCCATCTATCCACCCATCCATCCAACCAACCATCCATCCACCCATCCCTTTATCCATCCATCCATCCATCCACCCATCCATCCATCTAACCATCCATCCATCCATCCACCCATCCAACCAACCAACCAACCATCCATCCATCCATCCATCCAACCAACCAACCCACCAACCATCCATCAATCCATCCATCCACCCATCCATCCAACCAACCAACTAACCAACCAACCAACCAACCGACCAACCAACCAACCATCCATCCATCCATCCATCCTTCTATCCATCCATCCATCCATCTTCTTTTAGGGCTGGGAAATTAATTGCAAATTAGATTAAATCGCAGTTTCTTAATATGACCATTTCTTAAACATGACATATGTCAAAACAGCAGTTTAATACATTCTTTTTTTTGAAGCAGCTTTACAAGCTTCACCTCCTCCACCCCAGCCTCCTCCTTTGTAGCTTAAAGCTTGTTGCACCCTCATATTCAGATTCATGCTGCTATGGATTAACCGCTTCTGAAACAGTTTCTTTTTTAATACACATTGTCATTAATATGTCCATCCTTATGAGGGTTTTTATGGTTAAAAAAGACTAGGCTACACAGTGTAACAGATGGGTACAGTTTCTCCATGGAATTTAGAGACTTTTTGGTAAAAATGAGCCAAAAAAACACTCTTGACTCAAATATATGCACTATTGAAAACTTTTGAAGCATTTTATTATTTACCAAAAAGGCTTGGTGTTTTTGTCACTATTTGGCACCGCAGGCATTAGCTGCTGGTTACTGCTGCTTCTCCTGTAGTCAAAACAGTGACAAAAACAGAATGTGTTTCTGGGTAGAAAATAAAACGCTTAAAAAACTTTTGATAGTATGTCCATTAGAGCCAGTAATGTTTAGTGGCCTGTTTTTATTAAAAGCCCATCTGTTCTGCTGTTCAGCCTAACGTCCCAGTACAACCAGCGAGTCCTTCTTAAAGGAGCAGTGCTCAGTGAAATCACAGAAGACTGCTACATACCTCATATGACTCAACTTCAAAAATACCGAAATATCCCTTTAAATCAGGGAGTAGGGGAGGGAAGAGAAAGGAAAAGAGCGCATGTATACGCCATAGAGGGAAAGGGGAAAAAGGAAAATAAACTTTGCTCCTCAGCTAACTTATTAAAAGTTTAAGAACAATTTTTCAACTATAAATCAGTGACAGGGAACACTGATCTTTAAGAGAGTCGGCTGCTGATCAGTTGGGGCATCTCTATCCCGAGCAGTAAAAAGAGGCTGTTATTGAAGGATGCACTGTGGAGAAGAGAGGCCCATGTATTACATAATGATTATACTGTAAAGAGAACGCTATCCCTGCTAGCTTTCTACTATTGTTATGATGCAGAGCCACACAAACACTCAGACACACACACACTCCTCTCAGCCACTCGCAGTGTATTGTTCTCAAGCCTCAGATCTCAGCATGGTGCCGTAATTGTGACTGTATGCTAATGAGGATGCTAATTATTCTCCGCCAACAGAGGAGATGGATGAGAATCAGGACTTGTCTCTATTTTTACTCTTTCCTCCTCTCATTTGTCTCCCAACTACCCTTAGGGTGCCACAAAATACAAATTAACATGATCAACTACATTTCCCACTGCGCCCCTGAAGAGAGAGTGTATTTCTTTATAGATGATGTATGACAGGAGGAGAATGCAGACGGAGGGCTTTAGCTGGGTCTGGATCTCTTATAGACAATCATTATGGTAAAATCAGCACTGTCCAATCAGTCTAAATAAATGGTTTTATCAGTCATACCTGTATCAACAGTTATTTTTTTTAGTTTTTCTTGCCATTAGCATTAGTTGGCCAAGCACACAAAGAGAGAGAGGGAGAGAGAGAGAGAAGTCCCTATAGACCATAAACAAACTGATTTTTTTGAATATCACTAATGTAGCAGCAACCAGCACACATTCTTCTGTTTTGAAAACAATTTAAACCAATAACAAAAGCTGAAAAGCTCATCATCTTCTATCTGCTATCTTGTTTTTTATGGTTCTTGGCTGCAGGGCCAAAAGTATTCTGGTTTTCATTTTAAACAAATCATATGAAGTATTTTTTTCTTTCTTTTCTGAAGATGTTTTTTGGGGTCTTTAACCTTTATTTAGACAAGACAGCTGAGGACAGACAGGAAACATGAGGGGCGGGGCATGTTCCAGGAACCGATCCTACGACCAGTGCGCTGAGGAGCAGCCTCCGTACATGGGTGCCTGCTCCACCCACTGAGCCAAACCGGCGCCCATATTCAGCATTTGTTTTCAGTGAATTTGCTGCACAAACACATCCAGATAAAAGTTTCCAAGCACCAACCTCTGGTCTCCATAAATAAAGCCGATGCAATCTTTGTTTTTAAGACTTGTTAAATGCATGAATGAGATGAAGATTAGGCGCATGCTGCTCTCCAGGCTTGCATGTGCACGCTCACCAGAACTACCTTTTTCAAGACTTTACATTTTGAGTTCTACAAGTCACCAATGTGCATGCACTGTAAAATCCAATAGTTATCCCAACTCAGAAAAATAAGTTGAAGTAACTAATTTTCAAAAATGTGTACTTCTTACAAAGTTATATTGAGTACCACTAGATTACAGGGTAGAAAAATCATCCATACTCCTGTTTTGAGTGCTGCCAACTAAAAAGAATCAAGAAAAGCCAAAGATGGGTTTCAAACCTGCTGCCTAACACCCACAGGCCAGTAGGTGGCAGTAACTACATGGAGTTAGGACTGGGGGATAAAGAAGAAGAAGAACTGCATTTGTTTAAAAACTGGAAAAAAGAAGATACCCTACGTGTGTTTGAGCTTGCACAGAAGCCAAGCTGAAGTTTGCCCACGCTTTGGCAACACAAGCAGCTTGTATTTTTACCTCAGAGGAAGCTTTTATTTTTGACGACAGACCACAGTGGAAGTTGTTTAGCAGGTAACAAGTATTTCTTTATTAATTGTTTCAACTGAGAGCAGTGAGCTTTTAACATGGCTTTTTAAGTAAAGAACAATTGCACCTCAGTTCAAATAACTAAAATTCCTTTGTGTAGAGTACTTAGATAAGGAAGTTATCAGTGCTCAAGGTTTAGCACAGACTACACTATAAACCCGGATTTTGTTTCTACTTAAACTTTTTAGCAATCATTACTTATTCTTTTATGTTTTGTCAAAAAACGTTGACATTACTAAATGAAATTAGTCGTTTGTACTACTCAGCTGAAAGATGCAATGCAATGATCATGTTAAGCTGAGATATCTTAGTATGTTTAGCTCTTTAAGGGGAGGGGCTATTTCAGAATTTTCAAGAACCATGGGTGAGACTGTCAGTGCATCTGTTGGCACCTGCAGGCAATGCTTCCATCATGACTTCCACACGTGGCGAAGCCAATGCTTTGCCTCACCGTGTCTCCATCCCACCAGGGAGGGAGTAATGGGCCGATCTGGATCACCGTCTGGATCCTGTAATGTTTATAAAGGACTACTGACTATTGGGAGATGGGGCTAATGGTGGAAGTCTGCTTTTTCTGAGTGCTTTTCTGATTGTGTTGAGCAGTCATGGGGAATGGCTCCCAGACAAGTTGAATGAGTTTGACAAGCTCTAACACAGGAGGTGTGAGCAGCTCTTATTTATTCTGAACCACAGATACAGTCACATACAGATAGGGTGGTCTGCAACATTGACCCCCTCACTCATGGTGTCACACGTCAAAAAACATTTCTCACTAAAACATGAACTAATAGACTCTACTCTACACAAAGGAATTTCAGTTATTTGAACTGAAGTGCAATTGTTTTTTTACATAAAAAGCCTGAAGTACAATGCAAAAATCTCTATTTTACTCTACTAGGGTCATAAAGTTAAAGTTACTTGTTTTTTTTTCAAGGCAATTGGTGTGCATGATTTTTCTAAGTAAGGTTAACAACTTGGATTTTACAGTGTATACGGAAGGTCGGCGTTGATTCCAGTAAAGCTTTTGTTTGTAATCTTTTCAATATGATTTAATTTTCTGAAGTCCATGTGACTTATCTTCATTGAGTTTCTGTCAACTTTATTGAAGTGGATTACACTTAGATACATTAAGTGTCGTTTATTACTAATGTGAAGTAATGCCCACTTGTTTGGTGGAATATATCAAGTTAATTTGACTCAAAGAATTTTAGTTGTAATAGCTTGATTTGAAGTTAACCATACTGAGATACTTTCAGTGCTCACGACTTTAAAAGAGGTACAGCTTACTCAGATATAATCATTTCACTCTACTTGACACAATTAAGTTCTTTTATTTACTTTCCCAAGGTAATTGGTTTACTAAATTCTCTTAAGTAAACTTAACTTGTTAGAATTTACAGTGTGGGCACATGGCAAAAGCTTAAAAATATGACAATTATTGTTGACCAGTTGCATAAACTCATCACCCTCTGCACACCTGGCTCAGAGACTAATACTTGCAAGAACAGAGTACACATATTCATGGTCACAATATAATATCGTTCATCCCTATAGCTCAGTTTAGTATGACGTTTGCTTCTGCAGAAAAGAGAAGTTTTCCTTAAAGCGTCAGCTCTGCAGTGGTCAGTACCTGATGTTTTATAATCTCTGTCTGAGCAGCCATCAAACATGAGACTGATCAGAGCAAATAAACGCATGTGGACAAAATGACAAGCAGAGAAGCACTGTGTGTGCGTGCGTGTGTGAAGGGTGTGTGTGTGAAAGAGGGAGGGTGAGCACACAGAAGGCACTTTGTGGCTCTGCATCAGTCCACTACTGTGCACTCTAATAAAACTGTCACTAGTTTGAGCTTCTGCAAAGATACACTGCAGCCTCAATAAACCTCCAAACACAGACACACTCAGACACAGCCAAACAAGACCTCTAACTTAGAAATAAAACCACATCTAAAAAAGCATCCTCCTTTTTCAGACTGTCAAAACTCAGTGATTATGTGGAAGGATCTGTCATCCCTCTTCTGTTCTTTATGCTCTTTCTTTGCCTTCAGTCGTTCCACATCCTAAAAAAGAAAATGCAGAAATGCAGTGAAGGTGTTGCCATCAGTAAAATGTATTATGGCGTTTGTACAATGGTCATGTGTCTCATGGGTAACTGGATGCTGGTGTATAATTGCTTCTCTAAATGTAATTCCTGCATGACAGATGTGATCTAGATCACCGACACTTACCTGCTGATAAATGAGAGAATCTGGGAGGATCAAAACATGTTGACCTAATTTCCATAAAAAGTGTGATTAATAAGAGTGAAAACACATCCTCCTCCAGCACTGAAGTTTCTGCTGGGTTCAAGTATTTTGTTCATCTTTGGTCAAACTGAAAGGCAAGTTTAGACACTCAGACACATTCTGTACCCTGAGCTCTGCAGTGCTTAGGCACTGGAAAGTGGCACAGCTGCTAAATATAGAGTAGCCGGGTCACACTCTCTCCCATGCACACACACACACACACCCACACCCACCCACACACACACGCTGGGTAAGGATGGGTTTGTGGATTTTTGATCAGCTAAAAACAAACAGAGAAAAAGAAAATAAGAAAACATGAACACACTGAGAAGAGAGTGGTTTTGTTGGGCTGAAAGAAAAGACTGTGTAAGAGACGTGTCATAATTAAAGGGATATTCTGGTGTAATTGAAGTTTGATAAGATTCTCAGTCAGTATGATACGCTTACTTTATGAAATTAGTGTCAGATGTCAAAGTGAAAAACTGAGCTGAATTAACTAGTTTTAGAGTCTGTTGTTGTCTGACTGAACCCTCAGACCCAAACAGCTGAGCGCTTACACGGGGGCAGAAGAGTTGGTAGCTGAAGCTAGCACTGCTGAACACAGAGGCTTTCTGGGTAAAAAATAAATCCCCTAAAAAAATTCAAGATAGCGTGCAACTGAGCCGGCATCGACTTTTGGCCCATTTTTACCTTAAACTCACTAAATTATGCAGAGAAACTGCACCCATCTGTAGTGCTGTATAGCCTAGCTTCCCCAAGCACGTCATGCTTAAAGGGGCAACACACGCTGAAATCATGGCCGACTAACGCCACTATGACTGCCAAGTACCTTAGAGCAGGGGTTCTCAACCTTTTCAGCCTGCGACCCCCAAAATAAAGATCCAGAGACCGGGGACCCCCGCTGTACCTGAAGGTGGCTGAACACAGCCATGCACAATCAAGAATAGTCGTGTGTACACAAGCCTGTCCATAAGGGGGGATATATGGGAGAGCTTTGTGTCGCCCAGCCAAACTGGGGCCCATGGAGGTCAGCAAAAACCATGGTCCACTGTAAAGTTAAACTGTGATATCCATACTTCATATCTGAGCTGAAAAACCCCTCTAATCAAAGAAACTAATACATGTTTTCAATTATTTGTGTAGTTAAAAGCCTTCTTAACAATGTGTTTCTTTAAAAAAAAAAAAAAAAGGATTAAAATAGTTTTAAAAAAATGCTAAAATGGGTTGAAAATGCCCAAGAAATGGTGGAAAAGCTGGTGAAGTTGGATTTTGAAAGTAGCAGAAATGGGTTAGAGGTGGCAAAAATTAAATAAAAAAGGCAAAGTGGCAAAAATTGGCATAAATATAAGAGGAGTTAAAATGTGGCTTACATGGATTTAAATTGGCAAAAATGGGTGGAAATTTAGTGAAATGGGATGAAAAATTGATATAAACTGGCAAAAAATTGTTAAGTGGGAAAGAAAAAATAGGCAGATATTTGCAGAAATTGGTTAAACCAGCAAAAATGAGCATATCAAATAGTGAAATCGGGTCAACAGAGGCAAGCATTGGTTTAGAAGTGGAAAAACAGGCAGAAAAAAGTGTCGGAAAGAATTTAAAACTGACAAAAATAGGTGTTAAATGGTAAAAATGTGTAAATCTGGTGGGAAAAATGATAAAAAAGGGGTAAAATTTTTGACAAAATTGGTGAAAAGTGGTACCAGCGTGATTTAAAAAAATATTCTCAGGTTTGTAGGGCATCTGGATACCCTCAGTGTCTGGTGGAGAAGGTTGATACTTTATAAGGCTCACCGGTGTGGATCCAGGAGTAAAAATCCCATCCATGTTCTCCACAGCAGATCAGATTATTAGCCGTACTGTCACAAGTATCTGAGTTAGAATGACCAAAGGCTACTGAGAGGGGAAAGACGATAGATGCTCCTGTACAAGACAACAGCCCAAAAGAAATCAACCCTAGTCAAGAAAAACGTTTATTCATGATCTCAGCCAAAAAATACTACAATACCCACAATCCTCAAGGTCACAGCAACATCCCCAGTTACCATGGAAACGTCTAACCAGCCTGGGAATGATTGACCTCTGCTACTGGTGATAACAACAGGTGCTGCCAGAGTGTAAAGGCATAAATACTGAAACTAAGATATACATTTCAAAAGTGAACCCTACAATAAAAATAAATGTAGAAAAAGGGGAAATTAATGGATGGGAGTTTTCAAAGCTGTCACGAACAAATAAAAGAAATGGCAATGGATAGTTCCTTCCTCCTTGTTTAGAAGTACGTACAGTCTTGTTGTTGAACGCCGCTTTATGCAGAATCAAATGTTTTTAGTCATGAGTGCTCAGGCAGCTTCATAGCTTTGTTCATGCATTAAAAGCTGTAATAAGGATTTCTGAAATGTCTGTGGGAAAATTGAGTGGTGAATTTCACTCCCAGAACCAGAGCTGCAAAACAAGTGTCCAGGCACTAGGGCTGAATGATTTTGGAAAATTATCTAATTGCGATTTTTTTCTCTGATATTGCTATTGTGATTTTATATGTGATAATTCCTCAGCTATCTTTCATTCCTAAACAAGGGCTAAACAATTCTTTAAAATATCTAATTCTGATGATTTTGACTCGTATTGCAAATTTGTTAAGACTTTTCATTCTCATATTTATTTGATTTATTTGGAGACTATTCTAAAAATGTCACCTGATTGATTGCATATGTCATGCTTAACATCTCTGCTGCAAAAAAGAAGTTTAAAACTGCTATTTTGACACAAATTTCCAGTAAAAAAAATTGAAAATTGCGATTTAATCTACTTTCCGATTAATTGCCCAGCCCTTCCAGCTACTGCTGAGCTCTACATATATACAACCAAACTTCCACAAAGCAGAGATTTCCCTTTAAGTAGACAGAGAGAGTGAGGAGGACGTTTGCATGCTCTCTCCCTTTTCTGTTGCTTTTATTCCAAGCATTTTGAGTTTTTCTGATTTTTGTGTCATGTTTGTTTTCATCTAAGTATGATGGTAGTTTATTTACTCCACACAAGGTTTAAAGAATGACTAGATGATTGTTTAGCTCAGGCTGTAGAGCAGACAGCCATGTACAGACGCTACAGTCTCCTCAGTTCTTCGACCAATCCTGATGCTTGCTGGTTGGTGGTCATTCCCCACTCTCTCTTCTGACATGTCCAGTCACTCTAAATCTTTCCTATCCAAATAAAAGCACATCCCACTAAAACTAAGGCTGACAACACACTTCAGGATTTTAAGCCCATTT